>NC_059228.1:32150058-32212558 GCF_020615455.1 Coregonus clupeaformis | reverse complement strand
GCTATTGTCACGCCCTGACATTGAGATCTCTAGTTGGGTTGGTCAGGGTGTGAAATCTAATTTATATATTTCTATGTTGGCCGGGGGTGGTTCCCAATCAGAGGCAGCTTGTTTTTGTTTGGCTTGTTTGATGTTTAGCCTCTCTAACTTCACGTTCTGTTGGATTTTGTTATTTTGTCGGTGTTTATTAAAATAAACGACTATGTATGCATACCACGCTGCACCGATCCTTTATACAACGAACGTGACAGCTATGTCTGGCGCAAACCCAACACCTCTCATCACCCCGAGAACACCATCCCTACAGTGAAGCATGGTGGTGGCAGCATCATGCTGTGGGGTTGTTTTTCATCGGCAGGGACTGGGAAACTGGTCAGAATTGAAGGAATAATGGATGGCGCTAAATACAGGGAAATTCTTGAGGGAAACCTGGTTCAGTCTTCCAGAGATTTGAGACTGGGAAGGAGGTTCACCTTCCAGCAGGACAATGACCCTAAGCATACTGCTAAAGCAACACTCAAGTGGTTTAAGGAGAAACATTTAAATGTCTTGGAATGGCCTAGTCAAAGCCCAGACCTCAATCCAATTGAGAATCTATGATATGACTTAAAGATTGCTGTACACCAGCGGAACCCATCCAACTTGAAGAGCTGGAGCAGTTTTGCCTTGAAGAATGGGCAAAAATCCCAGTGGCTTGATGTGCCAAGCTTATAGAGACATACCCCATGACACTTGCAGCTGTAATTGCTGCAGAACGTGGCTCTACAAAGTCAGACAATACCTGGCTAACGGCTAGCTCTCAGACTATACCAGCTGGGTCTACTATCCTACTGGAACCTATAGACCAGCTGGGTCTACTATCCTACTGGAACCTATAGACCAGCTGGGTCTACTATCCTACTGGAACCTATAGACCAGCTGGGTCTACTATCCTACTGGAACCTATAGACCAGCTGGGTCTACTATCCTACTGGAACCTATAGACCAGCTGGGTCTACTATCCTACTGGAACCTATAGACCAGCTGGGTCTACTATCCTACTGGAACCTATAGACCAGCTGGGTCTACTATCCTACTGGAACCTATAGACCAGCTGGGTCTACTATCCTACTGGAACCTATAGACCAGCTGGGTCTACTATCCTACTGGAACCTATAGACCAGCTGGGTCTACCATCCTACTGGAACCTATAGACCAGCTGGGTCTACTATCCTACTGGAACCTATAGACCAGCTGGGTCTACTATCCTACTGGAACCTATAGACCAGCTGGGTCTACTATCCTACTGGAACCTATAGACCAGCTGGGTCTACTATCCTACTGGAACCTATAGACCAGCTGGGTCTACTATCCTACCGGAACCTATAGACCAGCTGGGTCTACTATCCTACCGGAACCTATAGACCAGCTGGGTCTACTATCCTACCGGAACCTATAGACCAGCTGGGTCTACTATCCTACCGGAACCTATAGACCAGCTGGGTCTACTATCCTACTGGAACCTATAGACCAGCTGGGTCTACTATCCTACTGGAACCTATAGACCAGCTGGGTCTACTATCCTACTGGAACCTATAGACCAGCTGGGTCTACTATCCTACTGGAACCTATAGACCAGCTGGGTCTACTATTACATTTACATTTTAGTCATTTAGCAGACGCTCTTATCCGGAGCGACTTACAGTTAGTGAATACATTTTTAAAAAAAATTTATTCATACTGGCCCCCCGTGGAAATCGAACCCACAACCCTGCCGTTGCAAACGCCATGCTCTACCAACTGAGCTACATCCCTGCCGGCCATTCCCTCCCCTACCCACACCGCGTGGCTGCTGCCTCTCTAACCTGGTGGTCCCTGCACGCACGACCCATGTGGAGTTCCAGGTCTCAGGCAGCCTCTGGAACTGCCGTTCTGCTGCCAACAAGGCAGACTTCATCCCAGCCTATGCTACCCTCCAGTCCCTCGACTTCTTGGCGCTGACGGAAACATGGATTACCACTGAAAACACTGCTACTCCTGCTGCTCTCTCCTCGTCTGACCATGTGTTCTCGCATACCCCGAGAGCATCTGGTCAGCGGGGTGGTGGCACAGGAATCCTCATCTCTCCCAAGTGGACATTCTCAATTTTTCCCCTGACCCATCTGTCTATCTCCTCATTTGAATTCCATGCTGTCACAGTCACTAGCCCATTTAAGCTTAATATCCTTGTCATCTATCGCCCTCCAGGTTCCCTTGGAGAGTTCATCAATGAGCTTGACGCCTTGATAATTTCTTTTCTTGAGGATGGCTCACCCCTCACAGTTCTGGGGGATTTCAACCTCCCTACGTCTACATTTGACTCATTTCTCTCTGCCTCCTTCTTTCCACTCCTCTCCTCTTTTGACCTCACCCTCTCACCATCCCCCCCTACTCACAAGGCAGGCAATACGCTTGACCTCATCTTTACTAGATGCTGTTCTTCTACTAATCTCACTGCAACTCCCCTCCAAGTCTCCGACCACTACTTTGTATCCTTTTCTCTCTCCCTCTCCTCCAACACTACTCACTCTGCCCCTACACAGATGGTAATGCGCCGTCGCAACCTTCACTCTCTCTCTCCCGCTACTCTCTCCTCTTCCATCCTATCATCTCTTCCCTCTGCTCAATCCTTCTCCCTCCGATCTCCTGATTCTGCCTCCTCAACCCTCCTCTCCTCCCTTTCTGCATCCTTTGACTCTCTATGTCCCCTATCCTCCCGGCCGGCTCGGTCCTCCCCTCCAGCTTCGTGGCTTGATGACTCATTGCGAGCTCACAGAACAGAGCTCCGGGCAGCTGAGCGGAAATGGAAGAAAACTAGACTCCCTGCAGACCTGGCATCTTTTCACTCCCTCCTCTCTACATTTTCTTCATCTGTTTCTGCTGCTAAGGCCACTTTCTACCACTCTAAATTCCAAGCATCCGCCTCTAACCCTAGGAAGCTCTTTGCCACATTCTCCTCCCTGCTGAATCCCCCCTCCCTCCTCCCTCTCTGTGGATGACTTCGTCAACCATTTTGAAAAGAAGGTTGACGACATCCGATCCTCGTTTGTTAAGTCAAATGACACTGCCGGTCCTGCTCACACTGCCCTACCCTATGCTTTGACTTCTTTCTCCCCTCTCTCTCCAGATAAAATCTTGTGACTTGTGACGGCAGGCCGCCCAACAACCTGCCCGCTTGACCCTATCCCCTCCTCTCTTCTCCAGACCATCTCCGGTGACCTTCTCCCCTACCTCACCTCGCTGATGAACTCATCCTTGACCGCTGGCTATGTCCCTTCCGTCTTCAAGAGAGCGAGAGTTGCACCCCTTCTCAAAAAACCAACACTCGATCCCTCTGATGTCAACAACTACAGACCAGTATCCCTTCTTTCTTTTCTCTCCAAAACTTTTGAGCGTGCCGTCTTTAGCCAACTCTCTTGCTATCTCTCTCAGAATGACCTTCTTGATCCAAACCAGTCAGGTTTCAAGACTGGTCATTCAACTGAGACTGCTCTTCTCTGTGTCACAGAGGCTCTCCGCACTGCTAAAGCTAACTCTCTCTCCTCTGCTCTTGTTCTTCTAGACCTGTCTGCTGCCTTTGATACTGTGAACCATCAGATCCTCCTCTCCACCCTCTCCGAGCTGGGCATCTCCGGCGCGGCTCACTCTTGGATTGCGTCCTACCTGACCGGTCGCTCCTACCAAGTGGCGTGGCGAGAAGCTGTCTCCGCACCACGTGCTCTCACCACTGGTGTCCCCAGGGCTCAGTTCTAGGCCCTCTCCTATTCTCGCTATACACCAAGTCACTTGGCTCTGTCATATCCTCACATGGCCTCTCCTATCATTGCTACGCTGACGACACACAACTAATCTCCTCCTTTCCCCCTTCTGATAACCAGGTGGCGAATCGCATCTCTGCATGCCTGGCAGACATATCAGTATGGATGACGGATCACCACCTCAAGCTGAACCTCGGCAAGACGGAGCTGCTCTTCCTCCCGGGGAAGGACTGCCCGTTCCATGATCTCGCCATCACGGTTGACAACTCCGTTGTGTCCTCCTCCCAGAGTGCGAAGAGCCTTGGCGTGACCCTGGACAACACCCTGTCGTTCTCCGCTAACATCAAGGCGGTGACCCGATCCTGTAGGTTCATGCTCTACAACATTCGAGAGTACGACCCTGCCTTACACAAGAAGCGGCACAGGTCCTAATCCAGGCACTTGTCATCTCCCGTCTGGATTACTGCAACTCGCTGTTGGCTGGGCTCCCTGCCTGTGCCATTAAACCCCTACAACTCATCCAGAATGCCGCAGCCCGTCTGGTGTTCAACCTTCCCAAGTTCTCTCACGTCACCCCCGCTCCTCCGCACACTCCACTGGCTTCCAGTTGAAGCTCGCATCTGCTACAAGACCATGGTGCTTGCCTACGGAGCTGTGAGGGGAACGGCACCTCTGTACCTTCAGGCTCTGATCAGTCCCTACACCCAAACGAGGGCACTGCGTTCATCCACCTCTGGCCTGCTGGCTCCCCTACCTCTGCGGAAGCATAGTTCCCGCTCAGCCCAGTCAAAACTGTTCGCTGCTCTGGCACCCCAATGGTGGAACAAGCTCCCTCACGACGCCAGGACAGCGGAGTCACTCACCACCTTCCGGAGACATTTGAAACCCCACCTCTTAAAGAAATACCTGGGATAGGATAAAGTAATCATTCTACCCCCCCCTTTACTCCAACCCCCCCCAAAAAAGAAAAAAAAAGAAAAAACATTGTAAAGTGGTTATCCCACTGGCTATAAGGTGAATGCACCTATTTGTAAGTCGCTCTGGATAAGAGCGTCTGCTAAATGACGTAAATGTACCCTGGACGACGCTGGGCCAATTGTGCGCCGCCCATGAGTCTCCCGATCGCGGCCGGCTGCGACAGAGCCTGGATTTGAACCAGGATCTCTAGTGGCACAGCTAGCACTGCGATGCAGTGCCTTAGACCACTGCGCCACTCAGGAGACTATATATCCTACTGGAACCTATAGACCAGATGGGTCTACTATCCTACTGGAACCTATAGACCAGCTGGGTCTACTATACTACTGGAACCTATAGACCAGCTGGGTCTACTATCCTACTGGAACCTATAGACCAGCTGGGTCTACTATCCTACTGGAACCTATAGACCAGCTGTGTCTACTATCCTACTGGAACCTATAGACCAGCTGGATCTACTATCCTACTGGAACCTATAGACCAGCTGGGTCTACTATCCTACTGGAACCTATAGACCAGCCGGGTCTACTATCCTACTGGAACCTATAGACCAGCTGGGTCTACTATCCTACTGGAACCTATAGACCAGCTGGGTCTACTATCCTACTGGAACCTATAGACCAGCTGGGTCTACTATCCTACTGGAACCTATAGACCAGCTGGGTCTACTATCCTACTGGAACCTATAGACCAGCAGGGTCTACTATCCTACTGGAACCTATAGACCAGCTGGGTCTACAATCCTACTGGAACCTATAGACCAGCTGGGTCTACTATCCTACCAGAAACTATAGACCAGCTGGGTCTACTATCCTACTGGAACCTATAGACCAGCTGGGTCTACTATCCTACTGGAACCTATAGACCAGCTGGGTCTACTATCCTACCGGAACCTATAGACCAGCTGGGTCTACTATCCTACTGGAACCTATAGACCAGCTGGGTCTACTATCCTACTGGAACCTATAGACCAGCTGGGTCTACTATCCTACCGGAACCTATAGACCAGCTGGGTCTACTATCCTACTGGAACCTATAGACCAGCTGGGTCTACTATTCTACTGGAACCTATAGACCAGCTGGGTCTACTATCCTACTGGAACCTATACACCAGCTGGGTCTACTATCCTACCGGAACCTATAGACCAGCTGGGTCTACTATCCTACCGGAACCTATAGACCAGCTGGGTCTACTATCCTACTGGAACCTATAGACCAGCTGCGTCTACTATCCTACTGGAACCTATAGACCAGCTGGGTCTACTATCCTACTGGAACCTATTGACCAGCTGGGTCTACTATCCTACCGGAAACCCATAGACCAGCTGGGTCTACTATCCTACTGGAACCTATAGACCAGCTGGGTCTACTATCCTACCGGAACCTATAGACCAGCTGGGTCTACTATCCTACCGGAACCTATAGACCAGCTGGGTCTACTATCCTACCGGAAACCCATAGACCAGCTGGGTCTACTATCCTACCGGAACCTATAGAACAGCTGGGTCTACTATCCTACCGGAACCTATGGACCAGCTGGGTCTACTATCCTACTGGAACCTATAGACCAGCCGGGTCTACTATCCTACTGGAACCTATAGACCAGCTGGGTCTACTATCCTACCGGAAACCCATAGACCAGCTGGGTCTACTAACCTACCGGAACCTATAGACCAGCTGGGTCTACTATCCTACCGGAACCTATGGACCAGCTGGGTCTACTATCCTACTGGAACCTATAGACCAGCCGGGTCTACTATCCTACTGGAACCTATAGACCAGCCGGGTCTACTATCCTACTGGAACCTATAGACCAGCTGGGTCTACTATCCTACTGGAACCTATAGACCAGCCGGGTCTACTATCCTACTGGAACCTATAGACCAGCCGGGTCTACTATCCTACTGGAACCTATAGACCAGCCGGGTCTACTATCCTACTGGAACCTATAGACCAGCTGGGTCTACTATCCTACTGGAACCTATAGACCAGCTGGGTCTACTATCCTACCGGAACCTATAGACCAGCCGGGTCTACTATCCTACTGGAACCTATAGACCAGCTGGGTCTACTATCCTACTGGAACCTACAGACCAGCTGGGTCTACTATCCTACTGGAACCTATAGACCAGCTGGGTCTATAGCTTTGTCAATATCACAGCAATATTCAGGCAGACACAATTATACAGAAAACCTATAATACAGTGACTTCGCCCAGCAGAGAAAAATCAGAGGAAATCAGAGGAAACACGTGAAGGATAGTGATACTGATAGATGAGACAGCATCATGCATTTCCTCTGAATTTCTCTGCTGGGTGGGTGGGGTAACTGTAGGCTAATGAGCTTGTCTGATGCTTTAAGAACTGAAATTAAACACGCAAATGACTAAAGAGGGAGCCAGAGATCAATATAACCTAAGCAGAATTTAAAAAAAAAATTCCTGACCTTCCTCCTCCCGTTGACCGCTGCCGCCTTCACAGATTCTGCCATTACGCTCCTGAAGTTGCCGGTAATAGGCTTCACAAGCGGTCTGCAACCTTTTCCATTTGGAGTGGCAAGTTATCTTACAATGTTTACTGATCTGCGTGCCAGTTATGATTTTCATATGCACATTTTCGTGGAACAGTTTAATTACATTTAAAATAAAGCCTTCATATCTCAAAATCAATGTCATGTGGTTAATCAAAATTCTAAATGAAAATGATATAAATCGAAAAGAAACTTCTATTGCCATTGCCAATGTGTAAACATAGGGTGAATGCACCAATTTGTGAGTCGCTCTGGATAAGAGCGTCTGCTAAATGACATAAATGTGCCCTTGAGCAAGGCACTTAACCCTAATTGCTCCTGTAAGTCGCTCTGGATAAGAGCGTCTGCTAAATGACTAAAATGTAAATGTAAATGTAATAGCCTACATAAAGCCAACAGTAGGTGTGTTCCTACCTGTATTCAATGTGTGTGTTCTTACCTGTATTTAATGTGTGTGTTCCTACCTGTATTTAATGTGTGTGTTCCTACCTGTATTTAATGTGTGTGTTTCTACCTGTATTTAATGTGTGTGTTTCTACCTGTATTTAATGTGTGTGTTTCTACCTGTATTTAATGTGTGTGTTCCTACCTGTATTTAATGTGTGTGTGTTCCTACCTGTATTTAATGTGTGTTTTCCTACCTGTATTTAATGTGTGTGTTCCTACAAACACGTGTTAGATACCATTCCATTCACTCCATTCCAGCCATTATAAGCCTTACCTCACAATAAGCCACTCTGCTCAGTGCTCTGTCCTGTATCCTCTGTCAAGTTCCCATCAATGATCTTCTGAAAAGCTCTTGAATCTGAAATCCATTCACCCATCTGGGCTCAATCATAAATGACGTTTTCTTGGAGCATTGTAGACAAAGAATCGTATTGAATGCCAGCCCTACACTCTCAAAAATAAATGGTTCCTGGAATATCCTGTCGTGGAACTTCTAACCAAATGAGAGAGACTTTTAGATTTTTTTAAACAATCAAACTTTATTAATAAGAATTGTATAATGGAGCGGTCAACAACCACCCGAAGGTGATTGTTGAGAACCCAACGAACACAGTTGGGTTACAGCTTTTATAGTAAGTACATCCTCCTTAGTCTACGTGACAAACAACAGATGTGTGGAATGGGTCAAAGGGGAGGGGTGGTATGTGAGAAAATAATAATCCGCCAGCCAGATATATCATTTGCTGTGAAGACTGTCTAATTGTATCGAAACCAGGATGGCCCCTAGACAAGGTTCTTCTTATCAGTTGTTGGCCTCAAGCCCAGAGGCCCAACTCAGGCGAACAGTCACAGATTGAGAAAGTGCTGATCGAACCATTCAATGCATAAACAGTATAGAACATCATCTCGTAATCGCCATAATCCTTTAGGGATTCTAATTGAAACTGTGGGGGAACCCCTATAAGTTCTTAGAAGAACCCTTTAAAATGGTTATACTAAGAACCCCTTTTAATGGATCCTCTAAGAACCTTTTGGTTGCCCCCCTATTATTATTATTAATAATAATACGTATAAAAATAACACAATATTTTAGTTTTCAGTGTTTTTATGATTTTAGTGGCAAAGCAGAATACAAAAATCAAAATATGAGATAAACTCCCAGCAGAGCCCCAAGTCCTATGGGTATATCCTCTGGAGTGTTGATGTCAATGTGTTGATGTTCTCCGTATCCATAGCCGGAATGATTTAGCAGTGCATGGCGATCTAACAGGTTTCCTGTTATATTCATCAGAGGTGTAGGGAAGGTGTGAATCCCAAAAATAGTAATTATACAGATGTTTAACAAAACATACACACGGCAGTAATCATATTTTTTGTGGTAAATGTGAATGAAAAAACACTATTTTGATAATGGTTTTCATACACAAACCTATGGGATTTTCATTGAAGAGGTAAGGGAGGAGGATGGTACATGTGATCTGCATAACATACCAATACCAATTGACATACTGTCACGCCCTGGCTCTGGGGACTTTTATATGTTGAGCCAGGGTGTTAGTTTCTATGTGTTAGTTTCTGGGTGTTAGGTTCTATGTTTCGTTTTCTATGTTCTTGTTCTAGTTTATGTGGTTCTATGTTGGCCGGGGTGGTTCCCAATTAGAGACAGCTGTGGCTCGTTGTCTCTGATTGGGAACCATACTTAGGCAGCCTGTTGTGCACTTGTCTTTTGTGGGATCTTGTTCCGTGTAGGGTTGTGTTTATGACCGAGGACTTCACGTTTCGTTTTGTTGTTTTGTTATTGTTAATAGTACTCAATAAAAGATGTACGCATTTCACGCTGCGCCTTGGTCCACTCATTACTACGATCGTGACACATACCTTTGTATGCCTCCTCCTCTGTATACCTGCAGACACAGACACAAAAGTGAGTCATTTTTCTGTTCTAGAAAGATTTGCACAAATATGAAAAGATAGATGATATCATCATAAAACAATATACATTTTACCTCTACTGGATGGGTGTCCCGAAATCGGGACAGTTGTTGCTCAATAGGGATAATGTGACTACAATGACGTTGTAAACAAAAGCATATTGTCACTGACATATACATGTCTTATATGGACAGAAAGCTTAAATTATTGTTAATCTAACTGCAGTGTTCAATTTACAGTAGGTATTACTGTGAAAAGATACCATGCTATTGTTATAAGATAGTGCTCAACAACAAAACACATTTATCAAGGCAACTGGTTTGATACATTCATCTCTGAAGGTAAATAATGTACTTACATTCAGTAATCTTGCTCTGATTTGTCATCCTGAGGGTCCCAGAGATAAAACATAGCATTGTTTTGTTTGATAAAATCATTTTTTAAATCCTAACACGGTCCATGTTGTATACAGCGTTTCGCCTGAATTCCGACTAGTTGAACTTGCAACAACACATTTCAACATAATATAAACGCTACACCTTGTTTCACCCAGTCAAGTTCGGTTTTTCTGCAATCCTCAGATACTCTAGAAGGCGACCAAACTGTTTCATGATTCTGCATGACGCATTGGCTAAACAAAAGGTTTATTAGCCCACCAAGGATTGACATGATTACGCACCAATGAGACGGGCGGTGTTCACTTGATTGACTGTATCTTGGTCCAATGACCACCTATCGTTTTGAAACATAGCTAGCTAGATAGCCAATGAGCTGGGCTTTACAGGAGTATGTGATGGTCCTTTGTATGAGTAAAAGCCATTGTGCTGAGCTCAACAACCTACGTTGGGCAGATCAAATCGAGAGAACAAAGAGGGACTCGTATTACGCACGCTCAATTAGTTCTCCCAAGTTTATTGCTATATTAGAAAGTAGAACATGGCTAATAAAACAGGAAAAACTCAATTAAAGACCAAGTATACAGATTTGGACGACATGTAAGTTGATGAGGACTCAGTTAGTGATTACACTGTAGACTCACACTGATTTCTACTAGATGGGAAAGATGTAACTTTAGACTGGGAAGTAAAATACTTTCTTTCTTCTCATACAGTTGTTTAAATGGTTGCATATTTATTCATTTGAGATATTTTTCTTTGATTGCTATATATATATATAATCACTATAATGAAATATGTTTTCCAATAGTAAATTGGGCACTCGAAAACCACAGGCACAGCATGTGACAGTCATCATAAAATACACATTGGCCAGGGCTCACCCCCCTGCTAAAATAATTGATGCAGGGCTCACCCCCTGCTAAAATAAAGGTTCAATAAAATAAGTAAAAGTAAACTTGAGTTCTTATTGATTTTTCTTTTTCTTCTATAGTGCTAGAGACTCAGTCAACATAAAATACACAATGGCTATGCTAACACGTTTTAGGTCTGTATAAATACACTACCGGTCAAAAGTTTTAGAACACCTACTCATTCAAAGGTTTTTCTTTATTTGTACTATTTTCTACATTGTAGAATAATAGTGAAGACATCAAAACTATGAAATAACACATATGGAATCATGTAGTAACCAAAAAAGTGTTTAAAAAATCAAAATATATTCTATATTTGAGATCATACAAATAGCCACCCTTTGCCTTGACGTCAGCTTTGCACACACTTGCATTCTCTCAACCAGCTTCATGAGGTAGTAACCTGGAATGCATTTCAATTAAAAGGTGTGCCTTCTTAAAAGTTAATTTGTGGAATTTTTTCCTTCTTAATGCGTTTGAGCCAATCAGTTGTGTTGTGACAAGAAATGGGGGAATATACAGAAGATAGCCCTATTTGGTAAAGGACCAAGTCCATATTATGGCAAGAACAGCTCAGATAAGCAAAGAGAAATGACAGTCCATCATTACTTGAAGACATGAAGGTCAGTCAATACGGAACATTTCAAGAACTTTGAAGATTTCTTCAAGTGCAGTTGTTAAAACCATCAAGCGCTATGATTAAACTGGCTCTGATGAGGACCGTCACAGGAATGGAAGACCCAGAGTTACCTCTGCTGCAGAGGATAAGTTCATTAGAGTTACCAGCCTCAGAAATTGCAGCCCAAATAAATGCTTCACAGAGTTCAAGTCACAGACACATCTCAACATCAACTGTTCAGAGGGGACTGTGTGAATCAGGCCTTCATGGTCGAATTGCTGCAAAGAAACCACTACTAAAGGACACCAATAAGAAGAAGAGACTTGCTTGGGCCAAGAAACATGAGCAATGGACATTCGACCAGTGGAAATGTGTCCTTTGGTCTTGAGTCCAAATTTGAGAATTTTGGTTCCAACCGCTGTGTCTTTGTGAGACGCGGTGTGGGTGAACGGATGATCTCTGCATGTGTATTTCCCACTGTAAAGCATGGAGGAGGAGGTGTTATGGTGTGGGGGTGCTTTGCTGGTGACACTGTCTGTAATTTATTTAGAATTCAAGGCACACTTAACCAGCATGGCTACCACAGCATTCTACAGCGATATGCCATCCCATCTGGTTTGGGCTTAGTGGGACTATCATTTGTTTTTCAACAGGACAATGACCCAACACACCTCCAGGTTGTGTAAGGGCTATTTTACCGAGAAGGAGAGTGATGGAGTGCTGCATCAGATGACCTGGCCTCCACAATCCCCTGACCTCAACCCAGCTGAGATGGTTTGGGATGAGTTGGACCACAGAGTGAAAGAAAAGCAGCCAACAAGTGCTCAGCATGTGTGGGAACTCCTACAAGACAGTTGGAAAAGCATTTCAGGTGAAGCTGGTTGAGAAAATGCCAAGAGTGTGCAAAGCTGTCATCAAGGCAAAGGGTGGCTATTTGAAGAATCTCAAATATAACACATGTTTTGATTTGTTTAACATTTTCTTGTTTACTACATGATTCCATATGTGTTATTTCATAGTTTTGATGTCTTCACTATTATTCTACAATGTAACACATAGTAAAAATAAAGAAAAACCTTTGAATGAGTAGGTGAGTCCAAACTTTTGACTGGTATTGTATATATGTGTTGTTTATGTGATGTACTGATGTAGGGCTCATCCGTAAAGTATTGATGTAGGGCTCATCCGTAAAGTACTGATGCAGGGCTCATCCGTAAAAGTACTGATGCAGGGCTCATCCGTAAAGTACTGACGCAGGGCTCATCCGTAAAGTACTGATGCAGGGCTCATCCGTAAAAGTACTGATGCAGGGCTCATCCGTAAAAGTACTGATGCAGGGCTCATCCATAAAGTACTGATGCAGGGCTCATCCGTAAGGTACTGATGCAGGGCTCACCCGTAAAGTACTGATGCAGGGCTCATCCGTAAAGTACTGATGCAGGGCTCATCCGTAAAGTACTGATGCAGGGCTCATCCGTAAAGTACTGATGCAGGGCTCATCCGTAAAAGTACTGATGCAGGGCTCATCCGTAAAGTACTGACGCAGGGCTCATCCGTAAAGTACTGATGCAGGGCTCATCCGTAAAGAACTGATGCAGGGCTCATCCGTAAAGTACTGATGCAGGGCTCATCCGTAAAGTACTGATGTAGGGCTCATCCTTAAAGTACTGATGCAGGGCTCATCCGTAAAGTACTGATGCAGGGCTCATCCGTAAAGTACTGATGCAGGGCTCATCCGTAAAAGTACTGATGCAGGGCTCATCCGTAAAAGTACTGATGCAGGGCTCATCCGTAAAGTACTGATGCAGGGCTCATCCGTAAAAGTACTGATGCAGGGCTCATCCGTAAAAGTACTGATGCAGGGCTCATCCGTAAAGTACTGATGCAGGGCTCATCCGTAAAAGTACTGATGCAGGGCTCATCCGTAAAAGTACTGATGCAGGGCTCATCCGTAAAGTACTGATGCAGGGCTCATCCGTAAAAGTACTGATGCAGGGCTTATCCGTAAAGTACTGACGCAGGGCTCATCCGTAAAGTACCGATGCAGGGCTCATCCGTAAAGTACTTATGCAGGGCTCATCCGTAAAGTACTGATGCAGGGCTCATCCGTAAAGTACTGATGTAGGGCTCATCCGTAAAGTACTGATGCAGGGCTCATCCGTAAAGTACTGATGCAGGGCGCATCCGTAAAAGTACTGATGCAGGGCTCATCCGTAAAGTACTGATGCAGGGCTCATCCGTAAAAGTACTGATGCAGGGCTCATCCGTAAAAGTACTGATGCAGGGCTCATCCGTAAAGTACTGATGCAGGGCTCATCCGTAAAAGTACTGATGCAGGGCTCATCCGTAAAAGTACTGATGCAGGGCTCATCCGTAAAAGTACTGATGCAGGGCTCATCCGTAAAAGTACTGATGCAGGGCTCATCCGTAAAAGTACTGATGTAGGGCTCATCCGTAAAAGTACTGATGCAGGGCTCATCCGTAAAGTACTGATGCAGGGCTCATCCGTAAAGTACTGATGCAGGTCTCATCTGTAAAGTACTGATGCAGGGCTCATCCGTAAAGTACTGATGCAGGGCTCATCCGTAAAAGTACTGATGCAGGGCTCATCCGTAAAGTACTGATTTTAGCCTCCTGCTAAAATAAAAGTTCAATAAAATAAGTAAACCTGAGTTCTCACTGATTTACTCAGATGACCTCTGGGAGCCAACACCAAAGAGACCACATTCAAGTTCTCCAGCAGAAACTGGTTCATTCAGTCAGACCCCTGCTGCTGTTCTCTGGCTCGACACCCACCCCGCCCGGACATCTAGATGTGTGAAGATTAGTGTCTTATGTAGGCTAATGATCCATCCTTGGATTTGGGCAAACTCTTTAGGGACACCTGGGTGACTTACATTTTAGTCATTTAGCAGACGCTCTTATCCAGAGCAACTTACAGGAGCAATTAGGGTTAAGTGCCTTGCTCAAGGGCACATCGGCAGATTTTTCACCTAGTCGGCTCGGGGATTAGAACCAGTGACCTTTCGGTTACTGGCACAACGCTCTTAACCACTAAGCGACCTGCCGCCCCGGCTTCATACTAAATGTTATGTAGCTCGCTCATTTCTTGAAGGTATCAGTCTGAAACTTTGCCCATACACTGTTGACCTCTTGTGGACAACATCTAAATTACCTCCTATCTGAATCTATGGCTTTTATTTTCAATTAAAAGATGATGCAATAAAAATAGAAAACATATGTTTTTTTGTTTGTTTAATCTTTTACCAGATCTATTATGTTTTGTTCTCCTACATTAATTTCACATTTCCACAAACGTCAGTGTTTCCTTTCAAATGGTATCAAGACTATGCATATCCTTGCTTCAGGTCCTGAGCTACAGGCGGTTGGATTTGGGTTTGTCGTTTTAGGAGGAATTTAAAAAGAAGGGTGTGATCCTTAAGAGGTTTTAAATCATATAAGGAATTTTTCAGGTGCCTGCCCCTGCTGTCCTTTCAAATTCAAATCCAAATGTTTCAGTTGGGCACTTAGGTTCCTGCAAGAACTCGCACCAACTAAGGAGGTTCCTCGATGAACCTCACCTTCTATGGGGTTCTTAGAATAACCTTTTGGGGGCAATTTTCAGTGCCAAGTACCCTAAGGTTCTTCGAAGAACTTTGAGGATCTTAGAAGAACCCTTGTTGAACCACTGATTTTTAGAGCGCATACTCCTCAATGCCCTGCAAGAGATTCTGACTGTCTACCAATCCAGTTAAATGGTCCCCTGCTCTGTTTGCAAGAGGCTCTGACTGTCCATCCATCCAGACCAATAGACCTAATCTCTGATAGAAAACTATATACAATCACAGCCATCTTGAAATTGACTAAGGCACATTTAAAGCAGGTGTCCATCAGTCAGACCAGAACAACAGATCAGCTATTTGCTGACCAGGTCTTCATCCCAAAATGCACCCTATTCACTATACAATATAGCGCACTACTTTTGACCAGCTCTTGTCAAAAGTAGTGCACTATAGAGGGAATAGGGTTCCATTTGGGATGCAGATATCATCTGAGGACAGTATGGTGTTCTGAACAATACCACTGAAGGGCAGGCCTGTTGTAGAATAGTAAAATCTGTAATTTCTATTTATTTATTCAGACAGTAGAATATAGAAGGGGAGACAGATCACAAATGGTCAGCCTGGACCGGGAAGCCCCAGTCTCCGGCACAGGGATTACATGTGGACTAGAATTGGCAGTGTTACCCACCCAGCCAAAAATAACAATTCTTTAAAAAAACCTGTTTTCTTTAAAATAAGTGTTTGACATATCTAATTTTGTCATGAGAGCATCTTTAGAACGATTGGTTGCGATCCAAATCTCACCCACAACACAATAGGTGTCAGAAATACCCAGCCTTGACTGTACAAACCATTTATAGGCTTACTAACAAAACATTTATAGGCTTACTAACAAAACATTTATAGGCTTACTAACAAAACATTTATAGGCTTACTAACAAAACATTTATAGGCTTACTAACAAAACATTTATAGGCTTACTAACAAAACAAGTATATGTTTACTAACAAAACATGTATAGGTTTACTAACAAAACATTTATAGGTTTACCAACAAAACATTTATAGGTTTACTAACAAAACATTTATAGGTTTACTAACAAAACATTTATACCAGTGGAGGTCGGTGCCGTTTAAGATGAGGGTGGACGATAATTGTTTTTATGAGCATGGCCTTATTTCTATTACAGCATGTTGGATGACTGTCATTCATATTCCATTCACCCAGTTCAATGTAACAGCGATAGGTTTAGGCTACTACATGATACTGACATTTTCCCTATACCCATCATGAGATTGCTATAACCTAGCCTAGGAATAAAAGTTTACAACGTAGGTGCACAGGTCGAGATAAATTTGAGTAGTCAAGGTGACAGACATTGACACATTCAATACCACCTTGCACAATCTTGCCTGCATCTAGCTGATCTAGGGTGAAATAATTAGTCCAACAGTTGTAATTTTATTTAATTTATTTATTTCACCTTTATTTAACCAGGTAAACCAGTTGAGAACAAGTTCTCATTTACAACTGCGACCTGGCGAACGAGTTTCTAGTTGACAAATTCAGGTACAGTGGGGAAAAAAGTATTTAGTCAGCCACCAATTGTGCAAGTTCTCCCACTTAAAAAGATGAGAGAGGCCTGTAATTTTCATCATAGGTACACGTCAACTATGACAGACAAAATGAGAAAAGAAAATCCAGAAAATCACATTGTAGGATTTTTAATGAATTTATTTGCAAATTATGGTGGAAAATAAGTATTTGGTCAATAACAAAAGTTTCTCAATACTTTGTTATATACCCTTTGTTGGCAATGACACAGGTCAAACGTTTTCTGTAAGTCTTCACAAGGTTTTCACACACTGTTGCTGGTATTTTGGCCCATTCCTCCATGCAGATCTCCTCTAGAGCAGTGATGTTTTGGGGCTGTCGCTGGGCAACACGGACTTTCAACTCCCTCCAAAGATTTTCTATGGGGTTGAGATCTGGAGACTGGCTAGGCCACTCCAGGACCTTGAAATGCTTCTTACGAAGCCACTCCTTCATTGCCCGGGCGGTGTGTTTGGGATCATTGTCATGCTGAAAGACCCAGCCACGTTTCATCTTCAATGCCCTTGCTGATGGAAGGAGATTTTCACTCAAAATCTCACAATACATGGCCCCATTCATTCTTTCCTTTACACGGATCAGTCGTCCTGGTCCCTTTGCAGAGAAACAGCCCCAAAGCATGATGTTTCCACCCCCATGCTTCACAGTAGGTATGGTGTTCTTTGGATGCAACTCAGCATTCTTTGTCCTCCAAACATGACGAGTTGAGTTTTTACCAAAAAGTTATATTTTGGTTTCATCTGACCATATGAAATTCTCCCAATCCTCTTCTGGATCATCCAAATGCACTCTAGCAAACTTCAGATGGGCCTGGACATGTACTGGCTTAAGCAGGGGGACACGTCTGGCACTGCAGGATTTGAGTCCCTGGCGGCGTAGTGTGTTACTGATGGTAGGCTTTGTTACTTTGGTCCCCGCTCTCTGCTGGTCATTCACTAGGTCCCCCCGTGTGGTTCTGGGATTTTTGCTCACCGTTCTTGTGATCATATTGACCCCACGGGGTGAGATCTTGCGTGGAGCCCCAGATCGAGGGAGATTATCAGTGGTCTTGTATGTCTTCCACTTCCTAATAATTGCTCCCACAGTTGATTTCTTCAAACCAAGCTGCTTACCTATTGCAGATTCAGTCTTCCCAGCCTGGTTCAGGTCTACAATTTTGTTTCTGGTGTCCTTTGACAGCTCTTTGGTCTTGGCCATAGTGGAGTTTGGAGTGTGACTGTTTGAGGTTGTGGACAGGTGTCTTTTATACTGATAACAAGTTCAAACAGGTGCCATTAATACAGGTAACGAGTGGAGGACAGAGGAGCCTCTTAAAGAAGAAGTTACAGGTCTGTGAGAGCCAGAAATCTTGCTTATTTGTAGGTGACCAAATACATAATTTGCAAATAAATTAATTAAAAATCCTACAATGTGATTTTCTGGAGAAAAAAAATCTCAATTTGTCTGTCATAGTTGACGTGTACCTATAATGAAAATTACAGGCCTCTCTCATCTTTTTAAGTGGGAGAACTTGCACAATTGGTGGCTGACTAAATACTTTTTTTCCCCACTGTATGTTTATCCCCGTTTCGTTCTGTTAGCTTTCGTTTAAGAAACTTTTTTCAACACAATCGGCGGAATGAATACACCCCTGATCACACGCTAACACAGCTCACTTTCATAGCAGCCGCATACAAACAGCACGATCCCTTTGATCATTGGATAATTCCTTCTAGCATCTACGCGCTCTCCTCCTCTCAAGTGGAAGTGGAAATGTCTAAGAGCAACAACGGCTCAGCCGCAAATGGTAGGCCACACAAGCTCACAGAACGGGACCGCCAGGTGCTGAAGTGAGTAGCACGTAAAGATCATCTGTCCTCGGTTGCAACACTCACTACCGAGTTCCAAACTGCCTCTGGAAGCAACCTCAGCACAATAACTGTTCGTCGGGAGCTTCATGAAATGGGTTTCCATGGCCGAGCAGCCACACACAAGCCTAAGATCACCATGCGCAATGCCAAGCGTCGGCCGTAGTGGTGTAAAGATCGCCACCATTGGACTCTGGAGCAGTGGAAATGTGTTCTCTGGTGTGATGAATCACGCTTCACCCTCTGGCAGTCCGATGGACTAATCTGGGTTTGGCGGATGCCAGGAGAACGCTACCTGCCCGACTGCATAGTGCCAACTGTAAAGTTCGGTGGAGGAGGAATAATGGTCTGGGGCTGTTTTTCATGGTTCAGGCTAGACCCCCTTAGTTCCAGTGAAGGGAAATCTTAACGCTACAGCATACAATTACATTCTATACGATTCTGTGCTTCCAACTTTGTGGCAACAGTTTGGGGAAGGCCCTTTCCTGTTTCAGCATGACAATGCCCCCATTGCACAAAGCGAGGTCCATACAGAAATGGTTTGTCGAGATCGTCCTGCTACACCCAAGGGTAGATTCAATAAATCATGAGTGTGTGTGTGTGTGTGTGTGTGCTTGTGTGCGTGTGTTTCACTTGAATTATTTCCAGAGCAACATTCATGTTGACTTTTGTTACTCCAAGACACAACAACACATAAAACAGAAAGCTAATAGACATTATTTTGACCCTGCAGTAAAAAACAGACTGCAACCCTCTCTGTCTTCTCTTCCTGGTGGGGGATTTGCATATAGAGTGCACAGATGAAAATACCTCTGTCACAAAGTGTCGACACGGTGGTCGTCTGTAGCTCAGCTGGTAGAGCACGGCGCTTGTAACGCCAGGGTAGTGGGTTCGATCCCCGGGACCACCCCATACGGAAAAATGTATGCGCACATGACTGTAAGTCGCTTTGGATAAAAGCGTCTGCTAATTATTATGATTTAATAAAATAGCACTGTCTCAAAGTGTCGACACGGGATTTAATAAAATAGGGAATAGTAAAAGTGCAGAGTTACTATTCCCTATATAGGGGGACAGGGTTCAGAGTTACTATTCCCTATATAGGGGGACAGGGTGCAGAGTTACTATTCCCTATATAGGGGGACAGGGTGCAGAGTTACTATTCCCTATATAGGGGGACAGGGTGCAGAGTTACTATTCCCTATAGGGGGGACAGGGTGCAGAGTTACTATTCCCTATATAGGGGGACAGGGTGCAGAGTTACTATTCCCTATATAGGGGGACAGGGTGCAGAGTTACTATTCCCTATATAGGGGGACAGGGTGCAGAGTTACTATTCCCTATATAGGGGGACAGGGTGCAGAGTTACTATTCCCTATATGGGGGACAGGGTGCAGAGTTACTATTCCCTATATAGGGGGACAGGGTGCAGAGTTACTATTCCCTATATAGGGGGACAGGGTGCAGAGTTACTATTCCCTATATAGGGGGACAGGGTGCAGAGTTACTATTCCCTATATAGGGGGACAGGGTGCAGAGTAACTATTCCCTATATAGGGGGACAGGGTGCAGAGTTACTATTCCCTATAGGGGGACAGGGGTGCAGAGTAACTATTCCCTATATAGGGGGACAGGGTGCAGAGTAACTATTCCCTATATAGGGGGACAGGGTGCAGAGTAACTATTCCCTATATAGGGGGACAGGGTGCAGAGTTACTATTCCCTATATAGGGGGACAGGGTGCAGAGTTACTATTCCCTATATAGGGGGACAGGGTGCAGAGTTACTATTCCCTATATAGGGGGACAGGGTGCAGAGTAACTATTCCCTATATAGGGGGACAGGGTGCAGAGTAACTATTCCCTATATAGGGGGACAGGGTGCAGAGTTACTATTCCCTATATAGGGGGACAGGGTGCAGAGTTACTATTCCCTATATAGGGGACAGGGTGCAGAGTTACTATTCCCTATATGGGGGACAGGGTGCAGAGTTACTATTCCCTATATGGGGGACAGGGTGCAGAGTTACTATTCCCTATATAGGGGGACAGGGTGAAGAGTTACTATTCCCTATATAGGGGGACAGGGTGCAGAGTTACTATTCCCTATATAGGGGGGACAGGGTGCAGAGTTACTATTCCCTATATAGGGGACAGGGTGCAGAGTTACTATTCCCTATATAGGGGGACAGGGTGCAGAGTTACTATTCCCTATATAGGGGGACAGGGTGCAGAGTTACTATTCCCTATAGGGGGACAGGGTGCAGAGTTACTATTCCCTATATAGGGGACAGGGTGCAGAGTTACTATTCCCTATATAGGGGGGACAGGGTGCAGAGTTACTATTCCCTATATAGGGGACAGGGTGCAGAGTTACTATTCCCTATAGGGGGACAGGGTGCAGAGTTACTATTCCCTATATGGGGGACAGGGTGCAGAGTTACTATTCCCTATATAGGGGGACAGGGTGCAGAGTAACTATTCCCTATATAGGGGGACAGGGTGCAGAGTAACTATTCCCTATATAGGGGGACAGGGTGCAGAGTTACTATTCCCTATATGGGGGACAGGGTGCAGAGTTACTATTCCCTATATAGGGGACAGGGTGCAGAGTTACTATTCCCTATATAGGGGGACAGGGTGCAGAGTTACTATTCCCTATATAGGGGACAGGGTGCAGAGTTACTATTCCCTATAGGGGGACAGGGTGCAGAGTTACTATTCCCTATATAGGGGGACAGGGTGCAGAGTTACTATTCCCTATATAGGGGGACAGGGTGCAGAGTTACTATTCCCTATATGGGGGACAGGGTGCAGAGTAACTATTCCCTATATAGGGGGACAGGGTGCAGAGTTACTATTCCCTATATGGGGGGACAGGGTTCAGAGTTACTCTTCCCTATATAGGGGGGACAGGGTGCAGAGTTACTCTTCCCTATATAGGGGGACAGGGTGCAGAGTTACTATTCCCTATATGGGGACAGGGTGCAGAGTTACTATTCCCTATAGGGGGGACAGGGTGCAGAGTTACTATTCCCTATATAGGGGACAGGGTGCAGAGTTACTATTCCCTATAGGGGGGACAGGGTGCAGAGTTACTATTCCCTATATAGGGGGACAGGGTGCAGAGTTACTATTCCCTATAGGGGGACAGGGTGCAGAGTTACTATTCCCTATATAGGGGGACAGGGTGCAGAGTTACTATTCCCTATATAGGGGGACAGGGTGCAGAGTTACTATTCCCTATATAGGGGGACAGGGTGCAGAGTTACTATTCCCTATATAGGGGGGACAGGGTGCAGAGTTACTATTCCCTATATAGGGGGACAGGGTGCAGAGTTACTATTCCCTATATAGGGGGACAGGGTGCAGAGTTACTATTCCCTATATAGGGGGACAGGGGTGCAGAGTTACTATTCCCTATATAGGGGGACAGGGTGCAGAGTTACTATTCCCTATATAGGGGGACAGGGTGCAGAGTTACTATTCCCTATAGGGGACAGGGTGCAGAGTTACTATTCCCTATATAGGGGGACAGGGTGCAGAGTTACTATTCCCTATATAGGGGGACAGGGTGCAGAGTTACTATTCCCTATATAGGGGGACAGGGTGCAGAGTTACTATTCCCTATATAGGGGGACAGGGTACAGAGTTACTCTGTGCGTCAATGGAACTGTATTCCCTTTTCATACACTATTCTCTCTAGTCTTATTTTGACCTTGAACTTCAGCGTGGGGAAATGTGTGCCGTCTGGGATCATAGAGCTGTGGCAGAGGTGTGTCCACAGTGGAAACCATAAATAAGGTCGAGCACCTTTCAGTTCCAAGTGGAAAAACGTAGGCTATTTCCGATAAAAATAACCCCAATACCTAAGCATTGTAATGTATAAATTGATTAGAGCTAGGTAATTAAGTAATCCGTTTGGAGAATGGGATTATAATTACAAATAGTAACTCTTTTAGATGATATTTCTTTATGATTGCTGGAGACGTGAAACCATTGATATGGAATCATATCAACATGACATGTACAGTGCCTTCAGAAAGTATTCATACCCCTTGACTTATTCCACATTTTGTTGTGTTACAACCTAAATTCTAAATAGATTAAATAGATTCATTTTTTCTCACCCATCGACACACAATACCCCATAATGACAAAGTGAAAACGTGTTTTTTAGAATTTGTTTTTAGAATTATTTGTACATGACAGTACAGTACAATGCAATACAATACAACTTTATTCATCCCCAAGGGGCAATTCATTCCGGGCTGACAGGGTGCTTCAGACAGTGGCAATTACTGTTCTTGACACAAAGAGATGTGAACCAGCATACGAAGGAGAAAAACAGAACGCTCTTGATGAAAGAACTGTAAAAGGTTTGCAAAATCGATTTGTGGACACTGAATGAATTCAGTTTCCTGAGGAAGTATTGTTTCCGGTGAGCTTTTTTGATGATGTGGTTTTTTTCAAACTTCAGGGTGTTATAAAAGATGGTACCAAGATATTTATACTGGTCCACAATGTCCACCTCCTCACCATGGATGATCACCTGGTCCATCTTGGGGGGCTTCCTCCTGAATTCTACTAATACAATCATTACTGCCTTGATTGATACAATCATTACCGCCTTGACTAATACAGTCATTACTGCCTTGACTAATACAGTCATTACCACCTTGACTGATACAGTCATTACTGCCTTGACTAATACAGTCATTACCACCTTGACTGATACAGTCATTACTGCCTTGACTAATACAATCATTACCGCCTTGACTAATACAGTCATTACCGTCTTGACTAATACAGTCATTACCGCCTTGACTAATACAGTCATTACTGCCTTGACTATTACAGTCATTACCGTCTTGACTAATACAGTCATTACCGTCTTGACTAATACAGTCATTACTGCCTTGACTGATACAGTCATTACCGCCTTGGCTGATACAGTCATTACCGCCTTGACTAATACAGTCATTACCGTCTTGACTAATACAGTCATTACTGCCTTGACTGATACAGTCATTACCGCCTTGACTGATACAGTCATTACTGCCTTGACTAATACAGTCATTACCGTCTTGACTAATACTGTCATTACCACCTTGACTGATACAATCATTACCGCCTTGACTAATACAGTCATTACCGCATTAACAGAATTCCCATCCAGCCTTGTTTACAAGTTGGAACACTGGAATGTGAGATGTAAATGCACATTACTTTGTTGAATGATTTTCAATTTGAGCGTCATTATTTCTATATAGCCTACACTTTCTCCTTCTGAACTTCTAACTTGAGTGGGAGGGGTGTGGCTTTGAGTGGGAGGGGTGTGGCTTCGTGACTATGATAAAGAGCAGCTGCTCACTGATTTGACAGCGCCAACGCAGTTCCACCTCCAAAACATCAGCTATGCGAGTGTCGTCTATCGCCGATTGATCCGGTTGATCTGATTGAATCTAGTGTGTGTGTGTGTGTGTGTGTGTGTGTGTGTGTGTGTGTGCTCGACAAGATGGAGCTGCTCTACTCCCATGGGAAGGCCTGCCCGCTCCAAGACCTCTCCATCACGGTTGACAACTCCATGGTGTCCCCCTCCCAGAGTGCAAAAAACCTTGGCTTGACCCTGGACAACACCCTGTTGTTCTCTGCAAACATCAAAGCAGTGACACGCTCATGCAGGTTCAAGCTCTACAACTTCCGTAGAGTACGACCCTACCTCACACAGGAAATGTGGTCCAAATCCAGGCACTTGTCATCTCCCGTCTGGACTACTGTAACTCTCTGTTGGCTGGGCTCCCCGCTTGTGCCATCAAACCCCTGCAACTTATTCAGAACACCGCAGACCGCGTGGTGTTCAACCTTCCCAAGATGTCCCATGTCACCCCGCTCCTCCGCACACTCCACTGGCTTCCGGTTGAAGCTCACATCCACTACAATACCATGGTGCTTACCTACGGAGCAGCAAGAGGAACTGCCCCTCCCTACCTTCAGGCTATGCTCAAACCCAACACCCCAACCCGAGCACTCCGTTCTGCCACCTCCGGTCTATTGGCACACCCACCACTACAGGAAGGGCAGCTCCCACTCAGCCCAGTCAAAGCTCTTCTCTGTCCTGCCACCCCAATGGTGGAACCAGCTTCCCCCTGAAGCTAGGACAGCAGAGTCCCTGCCCATATTCCTAAAACGTCTGCAACCTTACCTCTTAAGACAGTATCTCAACCAAGACATCTCAGTCAACCCTACCTCTTAAGACAGTATCTTAACCAAGACATCTCAGTCAACCCTACCTCTTAAGACAGTATCTTCACCAAGACATCTCAGTCAACCCTACCTCTTAAGACAGTATCTTCACCAAGACATCTCAGTCAACCCTACCTCTTAAGACAGTATCTTAACCAAGACATCTCAGTCAAACCTACCTCTTAAGACAGTATCTTAACCAAGACATCTCAGTCAACCCTACCTCTTAAGACAGTATCTTAACCAAGACATATCAGTCAACCCTACCTCTTAAGACAGTATCTTCACCAAGACATCTCAGTCAACCCTACCTCTTAAGACAGTATCTTAACCAAGACATCTCAGTCAACCCTACCTCTTAAGACAGTATCTTAACCAAGACATCTCAGTCAACCCTACCTCTTAAGACAGTATCTTAACCAAGACAAACCAGTCAACCCTACCTCTTAAGACAGTATCTTAACCAAGACATATCAGTCAACCCTACCTCTTAAGACAGTATCTTAACCAAGACATCTCAGTCAACCCTACCTCTTAAGACAGTATCTTAACCAAGACATCTCAGTCAACCCTACCTCTTAAGACAGTATCTTAACCAAGACATCTCAGTCAACCCTACCTCTTAAGACATTATCTTCACCAAGACATCTCAGTCAACCCTACCTCTTAAGACAGTATCTTAACCAAGACATCTCAGTCAACCCTACCTCTTAAGACAGTATCTTAACCAAGACATCTCAGTCAACCCTACCTCTTAAGACAGTATCTTAACCAAGACATCTCAGTCAAACCTACCTCTTAAGACAGTATCTTAACCAAGACATCTCAGTCAACCCTACCTCTTAAGACAGTATCTTAACCAAGACATCTCAGTCAACCCTACCTCTTAAGACAGTATCTTAACCAAGACATCTCAGTCAACCCTACCTCTTAAGACAGTATCTTAACCAAGACATCTCAGTCAACCCTACCTCTTAAGACAGTATCTTAACCAAGACATCTCAGTCAACCCTACCTCTTAAGACAGTATCTTAACCAAGACATCTCAGTCAACCCTACCTCTTAAGACAGTATCTTAACCAAGACATCTCAGTCAACCCTACCTCTTAAGACAGTATCTTAACCAAGACATCTCAGTCAACCCTACCTCTTAAGACAGTATCTTCACCAAGACATCTCAGTCAACCCTACCTCTTAAGACAGTATCTTCACCAAGACATCTCAGTCAACCCTACCTCTTAAGACAGTATCTTAACCAAGACATCTCAGTCAACCCTACCTCTTAAGACAGTATCTTAACCAAGACATCTCAGTCAACCCTACCTCTTAAGACAGTATCTTCACCAAGACAACTCAGTCAACCCTACCTCTTAAGACAGTATCTTAACCAAGACATCTCAGTCAACCCTACCTCTTAAGACAGTATCTTCACCAAGACAACTCAGTCAACCCTACCTCTTAAGACAGTATCTTAACCAAGACATCTCAGTCAACCCTACCTCTTAAGACAGTATCTTCACCAAGACAACTCAGTCAACCCTACCTCTTAAGACAGTATCTTAACCAAGACAACTCAGTCAACCCTACCTCTTAAGACAGTATCTTCACCAAGACATCTCAGTCAACCCTACCTCTTAAGACAGTATCTTCACCAAGACATCTCAGTCAACCCTACCTCTTAAGACAGTATCTTAACCAAGACATCTCAGTCAACCCTACCTCTTAAGACAGTATCTTCACCAAGACATCTCAGTCAACCCTACCTCTTAAGACAGTATCTTAACCAAGACATCTCAGTCAACCCTACCTCTTAAGACAGTATCTTCACCAAGACATCTCAGTCAACCCTACCTCTTAAGACAGTATCTTCACCAAGACATCTCAGTCAACCCTACCTCTTAAGACAGTATCTTAACCAAGACATCTCAGTCAACCCTACCTCTTAAGACAGTATCTTAACCAAGACATCTCAGTCAACCCTACCTCTTAAGACAGTATCTTAACCAAGACATCTCAGTCAACCCTACCTCTTAAGACAGTATCTTAACCAAGACATCTCAGTCAACCCTACCTCTTAAGACAGTATCTTAACCAAGACACCTCAGTCAACCCTACCTCTTAAGACAGTATCTTCACCAAGACACCTCAGTCAACCCTACCTCTTAAGACAGTATCTTCACCAAGACATCTCAGTCAACCCTACCTCTTAAGACAGTATCTTCACCAAGACATCTCAGTCAAACCTACCTCTTAAGACAGTATCTTAACCAAGACACCTCAGTCAACCCTACCTCTTAAGACAGTATCTTCACCAAGACATCTCAGTCAACCCTACCTCTTAAGACAGTATCTTCACCAAGACATCTCAGTCAACCCTACCTCTTAAGACAGTATCTTAACCAAGACATCTCAGTCAACCCTACCTCTTAAGACAGTATCTTCACCAAGACATCTCAGTCAACCCTACCTCTTAAGACAGTATCTTAACCAAGACATCTCAGTCAACCCCTACCTCTTAAGACAGTATCTTAACCAAGACATCTCAGTCAACCCTACCTCTTAAGACAGTATCTTAACCAAGACATCTCAGTCAACCCTACCTCTTAAGACAGTATCTTAACCAAGACATCTCAGTCAACCCTACCTCTTAAGACAGTATCTTCACCAAGACATCTCAGTCAACCCTACCTCTTAAGACAGTATCTTAACCAAGACATCTCAGTCAACCCTACCTCTTAAGACAGTATCTTAACCAAGACATCTCAGTCAACCCTACCTCTTAAGACAGTATCTTCACCAAGACATCTCAGTCAACCCTACCTCTTAAGACAGTATCTTAACCAAGACATCTCAGTCAACCCTACCTCTTAAGACAGTATCTTCACCAAGACATCTCAGTCAACCCTACCTCTTAAGACAGTATCTTCACCAAGACATCTCAGTCAACCCTACCTCTTAAGACAGTATCTTCACCAAGACATCTCAGTCAACCCTACCTCTTAAGACATTATCTTCACCAAGACATCTCAGTCAACCCTACCTCTTAAGACAGTATCTTAACCAAGACATCTCAGTCAACCCTACCTCTTAAGACAGTATCTTAACCAAGACATCTCAGTCAACCCTACCTCTTAAGACAGTATCTTCACCAAGACATCTCAGTCAACCCCTACCTCTTAAGACAGTATCTTCACCAAGACATCTCAGTCAACCCTACCTCTTAAGACAGTATCTTCACCAAGACATCTCAGTCAACCCTACCTCTTAAGACAGTATCTTCACCAAGACATCTCAGTCAACCCTACCTCTTAAGACAGTATCTTCACCAAGACATCTCAGTCAAACCTACCTCTTAAGACAGTATCTTAACCAAGACATCTCAGTCAACCCTACCTCTTAAGACAGTATCTTAACCAAGACATCTCAGTCAACCCTACCTCTTAAGACAGTATCTTCACCAAGACATCTCAGTCAACCCTACCTCTTAAGACAGTATCTTCACCAAGACAACTCAGTCAACCCTACCTCTTAAGACAGTATCTTCACCAAGACAACTCAGTCAACCCTACCTCTTAAGACAGTATCTTCACCAAGACATCTCAGTCAACCCTACCTCTTAAGACAGTATCTTCACCAAGACATCTCAGTCAACCCTACCTCTTAAGACAGTATCTTCACCAAGACATCTCAGTCAACCCCTACCTCTTAAGACAGTATCTTCACCAAGACATCTCAGTCAACCCTACCTCTTAAGACAGTATCTTCACCAAGACATCTCAGTCAACCCTACCTCTTAAGACAGTATCTTCACCAAGACATCTCAGTCAACCCTACCTCTTAAGACAGTATCTTAACCAAGACACCTCAGTCAACCCTACCTCTTAAGGCAGTATCTTCACCAAGACATCTCAGTCAACCCTACCTCTTAAGACAGTATCTTCACCAAGACATCTCAGTCAACCCTACCTCTTAAGACAGTATCTTCACCAAGACATCTCAGTCAACCCTACCTCTTAAGACAGTATCTTAACCAAGACATCTCAGTCAACCCTACCTCTTAAGACAGTATCTTAACCAAGACATCTCAGTCAACCCTACCTCTTAAGACAGTATCTTCACCAAGACATCTCAGTCAACCCTACCTCTTAAGACAGTATCTTCACCAAGACATCTCAGTCAACCCTACCTCTTAAGACAGTATCTTCACCAAGACATCTCAGTCAACCCTACCTCTTAAGACAGTATCTTCACCAAGACATCTCAGTCAACCCTACCTCTTAAGACAGTATCTTAACCAAGACACCTCAGTCAACCCCTACCTCTTAAGGCAGTATCTTCACCAAGACATCTCAGTCAACCCTACCTCTTAAGACAGTATCTTCACCAAGACATCTCAGTCAACCCTACCTCTTAAGACAGTATCTTCACCAAGACATCTCAGTCAACCCTACCTCTTAAGACAGTATCTTAACCAAGACATCTCAGTCAACCCTACCTCTTAAGACAGTATCTTCACCAAGACACCTCAGTCAACCCTACCTCTTAAGACAGTATCTTAACCAAGACATCTCAGTCAACCCTACCTCTTAAGACAGTATCTTAACCAAGACACCTCAGTCAACCCTACCTCTTAAGACAGTATCTTCACCAAGACACCTCAGTCAACCCTACCTCTTAAGACAGTATCTTCACCAAGACATCTCAGTCAACCCTACCTCTTAAGACAGTATCTTAACCAAGACATCTCAGTCAACCCTACCTCTTAAGACAGTATCTTCACCAAGACATCTCAGTCAACCCTACCTCTTAAGACAGTATCTTCACCAAGACACCTCAGTCAACCCTACCTCTTAAGACAGTATCTTCACCAAGACATCTCAGTCAACCCTACCTCTTAAGACAGTATCTTCACCAAGACATCTCAGTCAACCCTACCTCTTAAGACAGTATCTTCACCAAGACATCTCAGTCAACCCTACCTCTTAAGACAGTATCTTCACCAAGACATCTCAGTCAACCCTACCTCTTAAGGCAGTATCTTCACCAAGACATCTCAGTCAACCCTACCTCTTAAGACAGTATCTTAACCAAGACATCTCAGTCAACCCCTACCTCTTAAGACAGTATCTTCACCAAGACAACTCAGTCAACCCTACCTCTTAAGACAGTATCTTAACCAAGACATCTCAGTCAACCCTACCTCTTAAGACAGTATCTTCACCAAGACATCTCAGTCAACCCTACCTCTTAAGACAGTATCTTCACCAAGACATCTCAGTCAACCCCTACCTCTTAAGACAGTATCTTAACCAAGACATCTCAGTCAACCCTACCTCTTAAGACAGTATCTTCACCAAGACACCTCAGTCAACCCTACCTCTTAAGACAGTATCTTCACCAAGACATCTCAGTCAACCCTACCTCTTAAGACAGTATCTTCACCAAGACACCTCAGTCAACCCTACCTCTTAAGACAGTATCTTAACCAAGACATCTCAGTCAACCCTACCTCTTAAGACAGTATCTTCACCAAGACACCTCAGTCAACCCTACCTCTTAAGACAGTATCTTAACCAAGACATCTCAGTCAACCCTACCTCTTAAGACAGTATCTTCACCAAGACATCTCAGTCAACCCTACCTCTTAAGACAGTATCTTCACCAAGACATCTCAGTCAACCCTACCTCTTAAGACAGTATCTTCACCAAGACATCTCAGTCAACCCTACCTCTTAAGACAGTATCTTCACCAAGACATCTCAGTCAACCCTACCTCTTAAGACATTATCTTCACCAAGACATCTCAGTCAACCCTACCTCTTAAGACAGTATCTTCACCAAGACATCTCAGTCAAACCTACCTCTTAAGACAGTATCTTCACCAAGACATCTCAGTCAAACCTACCTCTTAAGACAGTATCTTAACCAAGACAAACCAGTCAACCCTACCTCTTAAGACAGTATCTTAACCAAGACATCTCAGTCAACCCTACCTCTTAAGACATTATCTTCACCAAGACATCTCAGTCAACCCTACCTCTTAAGACATTATCTTCACCAAGACATCTCAGTCAACCCTACCTCTTAAGACATTATCTTCACCAAGACATCTCAGTCAACCCTACCTCTTAAGACAGTATCTTCACCAAGACATCTCAGTCAAACCTACCTCTTAAGACAGTATCTTAACCAAGACATCTCAGTCAACCCTACCTCTTAAGACAGTATCTTCACCAAGACATCTCAGTCAACCCTACCTCTTAAGACAGTATCTTAACCAAGACACCTCAGTCAACCCTACCTCTTAAGACAGTATCTTCACCAAGACATCTCAGTCAACCCCTACCTCTTAAGACAGTATCTTCACCAAGACATCTCAGTCAACCCTACCTCTTAAGACAGTATCTTCACCAAGACATCTCAGTCAACCCTACCTCTTAAGACAGTATCTTAACCAAGACATCTCAGTCAACCCTACCTCTTAAGACAGTATCTTCACCAAGACATCTCAGTCAACCCTACCTCTTAAGACAGTATCTTCACCAAGACATCTCAGTCAAACCTACCTCTTAAGACAGTATCTTCACCAAGACATCTCAGTCAACCCTACCTCTTAAGACAGTATCTTAACCAAGACATCTCAGTCAAACCTACCTCTTAAGACAGTATCTTCACCAAGACACCTCAGTCAACCCTACCTCTTAAGACAGTATCTTAACCAAGACATCTCAGTCAACCCTACCTCTTAAGACAGTATCTTAACCAAGACATCTCAGTCAACCCTACCTCTTAAGACAGTATCTTAACCAAGACATCTCAGTCAACCCTACCTCTTAAGACAGTATCTTCACCAAGACATCTCAGTCAACCCTACCTCTTAAGACAGTATCTTCACCAAGACACCTCAGTCAACCCTACCTCTTAAGACAGTATCTTCACCAAGACATCTCAGTCAACCCTACCTCTTAAGACAGTATCTTCACCAAGACATCTCAATCAACCCTACCTCTTAAGACAGTATCTTAACCAAGACACCTCAGTCAACCCTACCTCTTAAGACAGTATCTTCACCAAGACACCTCAGTCAACCCTACCTCTTAAGACATTATCTTCACCAAGACACCTCAGTCAACCCTACCTCTTAAGACAGTATCTTAACCAAGACATCTCAGTCAACCCTACCTCTTAAGACAGTATCTTCACCAAGACATCTCAGTCAACCCTACCTCTTAAGACAGTATCTTCACCAAGACATCTCAGTCAACCCTACCTCTTAAGACAGTATCTTAACCAAGACACCTCAGTCAACCCCTACCTCTTAAGACAGTATCTTCACCAAGACACCTCAGTCAACCCTACCTCTTAAGACATTATCTTCACCAAGACACCTCAGTCAACCCTACCTCTTAAGACAGTATCTTAACCAAGACATCTCAGTCAACCCTACCTCTTAAGACAGTATCTTCACCAAGACATCTCAGTCAACCCTACCTCTTAAGACAGTATCTTCACCAAGACATCTCAGTCAACCCTACCTCTTAAGACAGTATCTTCACCAAGACATCTCAGTCAACCCTACCTCTTAAGGCAGTATCTTCACCAAGACATCTCAGTCAACCCTACCTCTTAAGACAGTATCTTAACCAAGACATCTCAGTCAACCCTACCTCTTAAGACAGTATCTTAACCAAGACATCTCAGTCAACCCTACCTCTTAAGACAGTATCTTAACCAAGACATCTCAGTCAACCCTACCTCTTAAGACAGTATCTTCACCAAGACATCTCAGTCAACCCTACCTCTTAAGACAGTATCTTCACCAAGACACCTCAGTCAACCCTACCTCTTAAGACAGTATCTTCACCAAGACATCTCAGTCAACCCTACCTCTTAAGACAGTATCTTCACCAAGACATCTCAGTCAACCCTACCTCTTAAGACAGTATCTTCACCAAGACATCTCAGTCAACCCTACCTCTTAAGACAGTATCTTCACCAAGACATCTCAGTCAACCCTACCTCTTAAGACAGTATCTTAACCAAGACATCTCAGTCAACCCTACCTCTTAAGACAGTATCTTAACCAAGACATCTCAGTCAACCCTACCTCTTAAGACAGTATCTTCACCAAGACATCTCAGTCAACCCTACCTCTTAAGACAGTATCTTCACCAAGACATCTCAGTCAACCCTACCTCTTAAGACAGTATCTTAACCAAGACATCTCAGTCAACCCTACCTCTTAAGACAGTATCTTAACCAAGACATCTCAGTCAACCCTACCTCTTAAGACAGTATCTTAACCAAGACATCTCAGTCAACCCTACCTCTTAAGACAGTATCTTAACCAAGACATCTCAGTCAACCCTACCTCTTAAGACAGTATCTTCACCAAGACACCTCAGTCAGTCTTATTCTTCTTAATTTTCTTCACTAGTCTTTTCCTACTGGCACTGAAAACATATTTGTTGAGGAGAAATGTACTAATAATATTACAAAAAATAAAATATATTATATTATATAAAATATAGATTATTATATTATATACAGTTATTATATAAAATATAGAAATATTACAACTGTGAAATATTGTCACGATCGTCAGGGTAAGGAGTAGACCAAGGCGCAGCGTTGCAGGCAAACATACTCATTTATTTAGCGAAAATGCGATCAAAACAACAAAAGACGGTAACGTGACAGTACACGGTTAAACACAACCAACTAGAAACAAGAACCCACAAAACACAAAGGAAAACCGACAGTTTAAATATGGCTCCCAATCAGAGACAACCAGCAAACAGCTGACACTCGTTGCCTCTGATTGGGAGTCACTCAGGCCAACATAGAAAATGACAAACTAGAACCCCCAACATAGAAATATAACACATAGAATAAACACTCCCTGGCTCAACAAATAGAGTCCCAGAGCCAGGGTGTGACAGTACCAGGGCGGACTGCGACCGCGCCTCAATAAGAGCTAAACAGGGGAGGGCTGGGTGGGCATACCTCCTCGGCGGCGGTTCTGGCTCCGGCCTTGCCCACCACCCTCCAATCAACCCCCCATAGCGCCCCTGGTCCGGTCTAGCCCCGCTGGCCGGAGCCGGACTGACGACACGCACCCCTGGCTTGGTGCGTGGAGCAGGAACGGACCGGACCGGGCTGACGATACACACCCCTGGCTTGGTGCGTGGAGCAGGAATGGACCGGACCGGGCTGACGATGCGCACCCCTGGCTTGGTGCGTGGAGTAGCAACTGGCCGGACCGGGCTGACGACTCGCACCCCTGGCTTTGTGCGTGGAGCCGGAACGGGCCTCACCGGACTGACGACTCGCACCCCTGGCTTGGTGCGTGGAGCCGGAACGGGCCTCACCGAACTGACGACTCGCTCCCCTGGCTTGGTGCGAGTAGCAGGAACGGGCTGGACCAGGCTGACGACTCGCACCCCTGGCTTGGTGCGAGTAGCAGGAACGTTCTGGACCAGGCTGACGACTCGCACCCCTGGCTTGGTGCGAGTGGCAGGAACAGGCCGGGCTGGGCTGGCGACTCGCACCCCTGGCTTGGTGCGAGTGGCAGGAACAGGCCGGGACGGGCTGGCGACTCGCTCCCCTGGCTTGGTGCGAGTAGCAGGAACGGGCTGGACCAGGCTGACGACGCGCACCGTAGGTTTGGTGCGAGTGGCAGGAACAGGCCGGGCCGGGCTGGCGACGCGCACCGTAGGTTTGGTGCGAGTGGCAGGAACAGGCCGGGCCGGGCTGGCGACGCACACCGTAGGTTTGGTGCGTGGAGCAGGGACAGGCCTGGCTGGCGACGCACCCCGTAGGCTTGGTGCGTGGAGCAGGGACAGGCCGGGCTGGGCTAGCGACGCACCCCGTAGGCTTGGTGCGTGGAGCAGGGACAGGCTGGGCTGGCGACGCACCCCGTAGGTTTGGTGCGTGGAGCAGGGACAGGCCGGGCTGGGCTGGCGACGCACCCCGTAGGCTTGGTGCGTGGAGCAGGGACAGGCCGGGCTGGGCTGGCGACGCACCCCGTAGGCTTGGTGCGTGAAGCAGGAACAGGCCGGACCGGGCTGGCGACGCATACCGTAGGTTTGGTGCGAGGAGCAGGAACAGGCCGGACCGGGCTGGCGACGCGCACCGTACACTTGGTGCGAGGGGCTGGAACAGGCCGGACCGTACTGGGGACACACACCACTGGCTCTACCTCGGGATCTGGAACGAGCCGGACCGGACTGGTAACACACCCCAGTACCTCTCGCCGTGCCTCTACACCTTCCCTCCCTGCTTTGACCAGTGGCCCCCGTAACCTGGTGGCCTTCTGAATCCGCCCCTTTTCTGCCTCCGTCAGCCCCGTCGTCCATGCCGTGTGCCCCCCCCCTAAAAATTTTTGGGGGTTGCCTCTTGACCGTCCAACGCTGACACTGCTTACGCCGTTGCTCCTCTCTCCGTCGCCTCTCAATTGTCTCACTCCATGGCCGGCGATCCATCCCGGCCAGGATCTCCTCCCAGGTCCAGGACCCCTGCCCGTCCAAAATCTGTTCCCACGTCCAGGCTGCCGATTCCTGGACACGCTGCTTGGTCCTGGTATGGTGGGTTCTTCTGTCACGATCGTCAGGGTAAGGAGTAGACCAAGGCGCAGCGTTGCAGGCAAACATACTCATTTATTTAGCGAAAACGCGATCAAAACAACAAAAGACGGTAACGTGACAGTACACAGTTAAACACAACCAACTAGAAACAAGAACCCACAAAACACAAAGGAAAACCGACAGTTTAAATATTGCTCCCAATCAGAGACAACCAGCAAACAGCTGACACTCGTTGCCTCTGATTGGGAGTCACTCAGGCCAACATAGAAAATGACAAACTAGAACCCCCAACATAGAAATATAACACATAGAATAAACACACCCTGGCTCAACAAATAGAGTCCCAGAGCCAGGGTGTGACAAATGTGGTTGTCTCACCCAGCTACCTTCAGATGAATTTACTAACTGTAGGTGGCTCTGGATAAGAGCGTCTGCTAAATGACTCAAATGTAACTGTGTGTGTGTCTTCTCCTGATGTAGGATTCCTTTCGATGTATTCGGCTTGTTTTCCAGAAGAGATGGTAAGGACGTATGAAAACAGCCTACGTGTTCTCAACATGTTGGACTCACTATCAGAGCAATCTGCACTAATGGATATTTTTTTTTAACTCGAATAAAAGTAAAAACTGTATATTACTCTACTATTTTTTGGTTGTTATACATGACAAAATAAAATACTTTTATAAAGTTAGATTTCTTTATTTGAAGAGGCACAAGCATTAAGCAAAACACAACTTTCATCATATAAAACACATCAACTAAAAAACACTGAACCTCTACTACTTGTCAATTACAGTTCACTTTATGTTCACTTCCAGAGTTCTGGAGAAGTGGTTTGAATATAAAAGACATTTAACACAAATACTAGAATACTGTATGTACACTGGGGGGAAAAAGTATTTAGTCAGCCACCAATTGTGCAAGTTCTCCCACTTAAAAAGATGAGAGAGGCCTGTAATTTTCATCATAGGTACACGTCAACTATGACAGACAAAATGAGGGAAAAAAATCCAGAAAATCACATTGTAGGATTTTTAATGAATTTATTTGCAAATTATGGTGGAAAATAAGTATTTGGTCAATAACAAAAGTTTCTCAATACTTTGTTATATACCCTTTGTTGGCAATGACACAGGTCAAACGTTTTCTGTAAGTCTTCACAAGGTTTTCACACACTGTTGCTGGTATTTTGGCCCATTCCTCCATGCAGATCTCCTCTAGAGCAGTGATGTTTTGGGGCTGTCGCTGAGCAACACAGACTTTCAACTCCCTCCAAAGATTTTCTATGGGGTTGAGAACTGGAGACTGGCTAGGCCACTCCAGGACCTTGAAATGCTTCTTACGAAGCCACTCCTTCGTTGCCCGGGCAGTGTGTTTGGGATCATTGTCATGCTGAAAGACCCAGCCACGTTTCATCTTCAATGCCCTTGCTGATGGAAGGAGGTTTTCACTCAAAATCTCACGATACATGGCCCCAGAAATCTTGCTTGTTTGTAGGTGACCAAATACTTATTTTCCACCATAATTTGCAAATAAATTCATTAAAAATCCTACAATGTGATTTTCTGGAATTTTTTTTCTCAATTTGTCTGTCATAGTTGACGTGTACCTATGATGAAAATTACAGGCCTCTCATCTTTTTAAGTGGGAGAACTTGCACAATTGGTGGCTGACTAAATACATTTTTTTCCCCACTGTACATTCTCTCTCTCTCTCTCTCTCTCTCTCTCTCTCTCTCTGTCTCTCTCTGTCTCTCTCTCTGTCTCTCTGTCTCTCTCTCTCTCTCTCTCTCTCTCTCTCTCTCTGTCTCTCTGTCTCTCTCTCTCCTCTTCCACTCTGCTGCTCCGCTGTCCCTGTGTCAGGGCTGCAGTCCTCCTGGTCTCTTCTTCTCCTGGTCTTCAGGTTCACAGTGATCACAGCAAAGACCATCCCCGGCAGAGCACAGCCTATCAGGAAAGAGTACACTCTGTAGAACGTGGAGTCCATGCCAAAGGGATCCCACTTGAGGTCAAGGTCTTAGTAACTAAGACACACATCTGTATGGTTTGATGTTGTGGCATATGTGTGTCTGGCTGCACACCAGTACTCCCCACTGTCCCCCAGTGATTGGGTTAGAGAGGACCAGAGTAAAGTTAGGGCGAGATGCATTCATTCTACCAACAAAATCTGCAGGTTCTAGGTAAACTGTAAGCCATTAAGTATTCAGAACAGCATGGTCCACCTGAGCAGTCAGTCTGCAGCACACCACCTCGTCAGACAAAGTGAGATCAGAGTTACAGCTGAGAACCGCCTCTCCCTCTGAGAAGAACTCTGTGAGCAGCTCAGATCTGGGGCACACCAACATGATGATACCTGTAATGTCCAGACGACAATCATAAGACTGAACCAGGATACCACATCTCTGAAGTCTCTCCTGAACCAGGATACCGCATCTCTGAAGTCTCTCCTGAACCAGGATACCGCATCTCTGAAGTCTCTCCTGAACCAGGATACCACATCTCTGAAGTCTCTCCTGAACCAGGATACCACATCACTGAAGTCTCTCCTGAACCAGGATACCACATCACTGACATGTCTGGACTTTACAGCACCACAGACTGAGAGTTTTATAATTACCGTCATTGGACCCCTGCCTCCTGTCCCTGATTCTCAGGACTAGCGTTAGAAGAGTTCCACAACAGCAGGCTCTTTTCAGCTGTGGATCTAAAGATTAAACAGTAGTCAGCATACCCATTGCATTCGGTGTACCAGGAAAATACTTCCACCTTATTCCTGAATAACATTGTTATCTTGATCAGCACGGTTGTTCTGATGAGAACAGCCAGTAGAATGCTCAGCATTGTGACCCAAGACATTCCGTTAGAGGGCATCTGTCCACTGGTTGACCCACTTTGTCTCTTCTTCTGTGGTACTGTAGCCGTGGCACATTCAAGCCACTGGCTATATATTGTTTCCCCCACACCAACAGTCTGGTTAACACCAGGGCTGGTTAACACCAGGTTTTACAACACCAGGGCTGGTTAACACCAGGTTTTAGAACACCAGGGCTGGTTAACACCAGGTTTTAGAACACACCGGGGCTGGTTAACACCAGGTTTTAGAACACCAGGGCTGGTTAACACCAGGTTTTAGAACACCGGGGCTGGTTAACACCAGGTTTTACAACACCGTGGCTGGTTAACACCAAGGTTTTAGAACACCAGGGCTGGTTAACACCAAGGTTTTAGAACACCAGGGCTGGTTAACACCCGGTTTGAGAACATCAGGGCTGGTTAACACCAGGTTTGAGAACACCAGGGCTGGTTAACACCAGGGCTGGTTAACACCAGGTTTTAAAACATCAGAGCTGGTTAACACCAGGTTTTAGAACACCCAATTGAGATGGTTTGGAATGAGTTGGACTGCAGAATGAAGGAAAAGCAGCCAACAAGTGCTCAGCATATGTGGGAACTCCTTCAAGACTGTTGGAAAAGCATTCCAGGTGAAGCTGGTTGAGAGAATCCCAAGAGTGTGCAAAGCTGTCATCAAGGCAAAGGGTGGTGTAGTGTCGAGATTTCCAACCTTCGAGACTAATTAAGTCTCGAAAACAAAAAGAATAGGATTATGACAAATAACAATTTTTCTTATTGAGTAACTTTAGCAATAAACCAAAATGTATGGAGAGTAAACACATTTTTCTATGGGGTGTAAATAAATTTCTATGAAATATGAACAAATCTTTATGGAGTGTGAGAGCGAAAAACCTGTCTGGCAGCTTTCTTTCCAAATATCCATCAATCAATCAAGACAGGAAAATTCTCTCACGGCCCCTCTGCCCCAGGCGACCACCTAAGTACTCCAGATCAATTTATAAATCTTTATCAATGCATTTTAAACTATGATGCAATTGAATACACATGAAAGCCTCAGAAAACAAAATTCAATCAAAAATGTCCACATTCAGGCTGGTCGACCCATCGGACCCTCCTGTGGATTCTCTCTGTCCCTGCCTAGACCCAATATCCCTAAGCATCCACGAAATAAACAAAAACATCTGAGTTGTACCCAACAACAGAAAATATCATTCTTCAAAAATTAATACAGAAAGAATATGACACAAATTATGTATTACACATACAAATATGTCTATATATCATTGCAGACACTGGAATGTAGTCCACTACACTTCATCTCCTCAGCAGTGCCGACTTTCAATGCAACGTCGATGATGGAATCTGAACATTTCCACACCTTCCTTGTTCCACTTCCTCCAGTCCATTCATATTGTCCATGTTTGAGTATTTGAATCCCCTCTACACATTCCCCCATATGCTTCTGGAAGAAAAGAAAACACCAACCAGTATCTTTTGCAAAACAACACATGCAAATTAAAACATCAATATAAACAATAATATAAAAATGATATATAAGATGAATCACATTCCATTTCCCTCCTTTGATTCATAACAAAATACTAAATATCACAATAATATGTAAAGACGTGAAAAATGATCGGATATTCAAAATGGATATCTATCCATCAATACTCCATCCAGTCCACCTTGTTTATCTCCATCTAGATCAGTAACAGTTAACATCGGCATCTTAGTGTTTTCTCCAGGCATCACAATTCCAACCCATCTCAATATCATAGCCTTCGCAAAAGTCAATAACAAAGTACAAAAGCAAAACATCACACACAGCGCTATAAGAGCGGCCACTAAAATCTGAACTATCACTGCTCCCACTGGGCCTAACTGATCTTGCAACCAAGCCTTCGCTGACCATCCAGCTCCTTCAGATCTACCAAACGCATCCCTTATATTCTTCAATGCATCTATAACACTAGTGATATTATCGGAACTATCTGGGATCAAAGTATAACAATCATCCCCCTTCAAGTTCATAGCCAAACATAAGCCACCTTGTTTAGCTAAAATATAGTCAAGAGCCATGTCATGTTTCAACAGCGTCAGTCTGTGACTTCTTTTAGTATTTGACAGAAGGTTAAACCCTCATATCGTTTCATTTGCAAAACCCTGCAAAGTATAGGTCATATTATCAATGTGATCTGCCAAAAATGTTACACCATACCATGGAAAAAGTCCAAGTCCCCACTTCTCTCCTAGACTTATCCTCCTATGGTAGGATTCCAGACTATGAAATTCCGCCATGTCCCTTTTCACCCTATTTCCAGACCTAGAATCAGATTTATCTGTGTCCGGTGCTTCCCCTCTTTGAATGGTAAAAACCTCATATGGAAGCTCCAACGTCGACATGTAACAACATCCTCTCCATCCATAGGGTAAGAATATATATGCTTTATCACCACAAACCCACCAAATATCTCGAAAATTCCCAATAGTCACATTGCCATGCAAAAGCTGATCTTTTACCATCAAAGTCCTGCTGTTCTTACTAAATGGAACATAAAAAGTTACTTTATATTTCTCATTACTAACCTTACGTTCATGCTTACCCAAAGTCATCATATAATCATCACAATCTGATATTCCCATAAACATACCCGGTCCATCATATGTTTTATTTTAACAAAAACAGCTTTTAGCCCTCACGGGTTTCACCTCCAATGCTTCAGGAATCGCTGTTAACAGATTTTCCCTCCGATCTAACAAATTCAAATAGGGTAATTCATTTAACCAAGAACAATAAAACCTAGGCCTAAACAAATGCTTCGACAACGACATCATTATATCTGTTCATGATTGTTGCTGATACAACAGCCATGATAAAGCATAAGATTGACACGCGGTTGATAGAGGTTCAGCCACCGTCTCTAAGATTGAACCCCATGTTCCTGGTGCTGGAATTCTCAACAGACATGGACCCTCAAGATTCCTCACTGATCTTACAGAATGAGTTAACTGCTGGAACCATAGATTCCTACCTTCCCATCCATCTTTAATTTGCAAAACAGAAGAATCAAATCCATATGCCTTCCATTGAGTTTCTCTCTTCCCTAACGAGCGGTATTGATCAGATATATCTTCTGGTCTTCCATCAAAAGTAAAGAACTCATTCTTTACCTCCAGGATAGTATTCTGTACTATTTCAGATGAATCTACATCATTCTCTACTACCATCTGCTCTCCTATTTCAACACTATCCTTACTACCATTCACAGCACTCTCCATCCGTATCATAAACTCCTGAGTCACTCTTACTACATCCTTTAGTTTCAGAAAAGTTGTTGTTGGTGTCTGTGTGACATTTCCGAACTTTGTTATCGCCGTCGTAACATTAATCTCTTTCAAAGTTACTGTTAAAATAGTTGCTTTAGTTGATGTATTAACACTCTTAATTATTTCCAGTGGCAAAGTGACAGATGTCCTCTGTGTATTATTTACTGTTGGAGTGGCTACTGTAATATACTTCTCCTGAACTTCTTTGGTGACTGTGGAAGCTTCAACAGACTTTAAATCTTCCATCATAAGCGTCACCTTACGAGTTACATAGCCTTTTAACCAATCATTCTTAACCGGAACAAATTTTAACGCTGGCTCTAAATAAGTACACATATATTTTCCCTGATCTTCCCATGTAACATTACACAAAATAAGTGAGCAATCACTCATAACCCTCTTCCACTTCATATCGTTGTACAAAATATACTTCCTTTGACTAGATGGCACAGCTTCTACTTCTGGTCCTGATAACAACACTTCTTCTCCATAATTATCTCTCCACGTGGGAGAAATGTCACCACCCCCACTCCGTCTCTCACATCTACAAGGAAGATGAGCTGTACCACCCATCCTAACCCTAATGACAGTCTTTTCTTCTAAAATTGGTGTTGGAGCGATTTTCTGAGGCGCCTTTGTAATCAAATGTGATACATTTATAGCTTTAATAACTGTCAATGTTGAAAGAGTTTAATTGCTTCTCACTGTTGTTGTATTAGGCTGAAGTGTTGATGTCATTGTTGTTGATTCATCTATTTTCCCTACAGCTTGGAGCTCTTTACTTGTATTTCCATCTATCACCACTAGTCTCACTACATTAACTCTCAGTCCCAACTCTAATCCCTCACTTTCAAATTGTGGATTATAAAAAATACATTTATAATCACCTTGATCTTCCTGCTGGGAATTGTACACATAGAGACTGCAATCACCCTCAATCTTCAGTCTTCTCTTATCATTCAGCAACGCATACTTTCTCAATGCAACTGCTCCTAACAGATCTAAACTCCTGCCATAGCCATCTTCCCACTGAACTCTAAATTTCCCTTCACCACTGTTCTCTCTCGTGCACTGACATGGAAGCTGAGCTGACTTTCCTAGAGTTACTTCAACCCTAGTCTTCGTAACGTTTTGGTCTGACTTTTCTCCTAACTGGTCTGGGCCTACTTTGTCTAACCGAATCACCAGCTTCTCCTGTAACAGAGTTGCCCTTGGTGATCTCCGCTGTTTCACATTCCACTGAAATATTCCCTGTTGTTTCTGGGACGTATTGAAAATCAATGTCCCCCAAATCTCCTTTCCTTTTCATCCATTGCAGAGTCATCTCTGACATCATCAGAAGTGTAAACATTATCATCAACGTTGTCCACAACATGGACTATCTCTCCTTCTGGGTTTTGACTCTGGATATTTTTCATGCATCCCTCCTTCTTCCTGTTCTCCCCTATCTCCATCCTCTCTCTCTGCGCGTGGCACCTCTTCTCCAGGCGCTTTAACACAATGTGACAAATGATACCACGTTGGAGACCCTTTAACCTGGACAGCCGTTCCAGTACTACGAACAACTTCAAATGGTCCTTCACGACGTTCGTTATACCACTTCCTTCTAAATACCTTCACGAACACCTTGTCCCCAGGTTGCACTGTACTCCTTTTTTGCTCATCAAGCTTCTCCTGCACCTCTTCTTTTCTTTGCCTGTCAGAAACATATGTGGACAATTTTTAATGAAAATTGGCCATATATGTAACGTACGCTCTCATTTCATCTTCCAAAAGAGCCAAGCTTGGACCCTTTCCGCTTGTTCGCAAACAAGGCGTAGGCATCCTTCTTCCTGTGACCAGTTCATGGGGTGTCATACGTAGATCACGCAACTCACTTGAGCGACACACCATTAATGCTAAAGGAAGCGCCGCTATCCAGTTTAGACCTGTATGCTGACAGATTTTGACAATGCGATTTTTCAAGACACCGTTCATTTTTTCACAAATCCCTTGACTTTGTGGGTGATAAACTGCTCCAAGACATTGCTTAATTCCCAATTTTTTCAACATCAATTTCACTGATTTATCCACAAATTCCTTCCCATTATCTGAGGATATTCGATCGGGTAGTCCCCACCTGCTTATGACTTCTTTACACAAGAACTTGGCAACCGATTGAGCATATTTTAGCTTAGTTGGACATCCTATGCACCTCTTGGTGTAGGAATGTAACCAAGAATAACAGTCACACCCCTGCGAACATTATTTTACAGACAGATTGTGCACCTGCCTATGACATAGTCAACCTGTTCAAGCAAATATTTGTGATCTTTCTCCTAACCTCCCCCTTTGCAACATTAGCTAACCCATAGCTTCCTGAGTCATCAGACCTAATAGGTCTAGAGGCGCTACTATCAACCCCTCATGGTTTCTCCAAAGACAACAAAGGCATGTTACTCTGAGGATTTTTTATTGTCCTTAAAACACCTGCTTTCGAAAGTCCTTCAATTTGTGGTTCAATTCCTTGGATTGCTTCATCTTTCAATGGATACTGATTCTTCCAAGGAGGTCTGGCTCCTGGTCGAAGTTCAACTTTCACCTCAATTGGGCTGATTTAACAAGTCCAATATCGGTACTGTGTTGATACCACAAACATTCTGGAACTTGTTGCAACATCTCCTCTTTCATAGGGTCTGAATGTGTCATCCGTACAGCTTTTGGCTGTCCTTGTCCTTGAGCCGAAATCATTATTTTGAGAAATCGCTGATCTTCACTCCTCCAAATCCCCAAATACTCTTTCATCGGTACGAAAACAGCTTTCTCTGCTTCTGTCATCATTTCTCCTATTTGCTTTTGCTCATAGCTGTCAGAAACCAAAAAGGTCACATGTGGCACACTCTTCTCAATCTCAAATTCTTTATCCAGATAATCGTCTGTGTTTATCTTCATAGCTGCTCCTTGTGGTCCTAAAATTATGCAACATGAGCTGAGTTGAACTTTCTTTGGTTGATGACTCAACCATTCCTCTGAGTTCGATTGGGCAGCATTCTTGAAATACTTGAGCGTACAATGAAATGCATATTCCCGAAGCCTCGCATCTGGCATATTTGCCACAATTAATTTCTCCCATATCTTAGCCTGCTTAAAAAAAAATCACTGAGATTCCCAATCCAGAATACTGAAGAAGAATCCATCTCTGTCGTCATCAACAATTGGTAAATCTTTTCCTTTGGCACTTCTACCAGACAGCCGTCTGGTGTACATTTTATTGTACAATTCAATCTACACAATGCATCTCTTCCCAACAATGCAATAGGTGTATGTTCTGATACCAGTATGGGTATTGTAATTTTCTGATTTTCATAGCAGAGCTCAATTGGTTCCTTAAGAGTAATCAGCTGTTTCACTCCCTCAAATCCCATTCTCCTAATTAGTTGATTGGACATAGTGAGATGTGTAGCATCTTCAAGCTGAACACAGGTAAAAGCAGCTCCGCTATCCGCCATCACTTCCAATGGTCGGTTGTTTACTTTCACCTCAATTGTTGGATCGTTTTCCCGTCCTGATGCTACCAGCTGACACCCCCCTTTCGGATCTTCTCAGCACCCCTAGAATCCTTGCTCCAGGCCCTTATAAGGGTTCACCTGTCCTCCAGATGATCTTGACTGGCCCCTGTATCTTCCTCTGAAATTCCCTCTTCCTAAGCCTTCTCGTCCTCTTCCTCTCCAATTCTGTGTCTGCCCAGAAACTGGCTATGGATATGAAACAACTGGTACCGCTATTGGTGGCTGGTACAATTGCATTTGACCTGGTTCAGTTGAAGCTGTGGCAGTGATTGTTGAGTTGGTGCACACTGATTCTGCATAACCAAAGCTTGTTTCTTCTCCTTCTTATTCTCCACCAGTTGTATTTGATTGAGTTTTCTGAGAGTTTTTTGGTCCTGTTCTTTCTGGTTGTGTTCCTTTTTCCTATGTAGATCCACTTGATGGGCTATATGATCTATATATCTTTCTATTTCTTCTGTGCTAGTCATTGTAGAATAAAATCCTCTTGAACATGAAGCACCTTTAATCTCCAAATCTTTATCGCTGTCTCCATCTTCACTTTCATCAGAGATCGAATCTCTTGTATTCTTCTCCTTCCAACTTCCATCACCCCTTCTTTCCGCTCTGGCCAACTTCCGTCTGATCACAGGGTCATATCCACCCATGATCTCTTCTGAATCACTCTGTTCATCATCAAGTTCCATCCTCCTGAACCTCACTCCACCCTTAGTTTCCAGACATCTCGTTTTCTTCTTACTTTTGGAGTTTGGATTCATCTTTATGGTCGTTTCTGCTTGTCCTCTCTCTATTATTCAAGCACTTTCATCTCTGATGCAATAATCACCCTCCTGAATGATCATTGGAAGCTGAGGATAGACGTCCTTAAACTCTACTTCTTCCTCGTAAGGTGGGGGTCTTTTTGTTGTTCTGCTTGTCCTTTTTCCCCATTGTAACAACTCTTTTATATTCCTTTATTGTGAATTATTTTATTATTATTATTATTTTAAACCAATTAATTTGTAAACCAAAAAATACTTTAGACTATGTAGCTTATGTTTCCCTCCTTTAAAAAAAATCAATTAATCAATTAATCAATACATCTATTTATTTTTATTAATTTATTAATAAATTTTTATTTTATTTTACCAAATTATTGATTAGTGGCAATCTTACCACATCCGATCAGGAAAAGTAAATGAAAGTAGTCAACTTCAGAGCAATCCAAAATAGAAAGACCTGTAATCCAGCAACACTACAGCACTCACAAACCAATTGCTTAATAATCACCCAATTACCTTAATTTTACAGAATAATGTCAGTGCTGGATTTCCAACACAACTCTAATCAAAATAACTCATTCACAAAAACTCCAATGTGCAATTCTTAATTACATCAATTGATCAGTCTGTTGCCAAGTCCCTGTTAAATTGTCACAACATGAAATATGCTAGGCACACACAATATCCTGTATGGGAAGGTACGTTTTGTGAACAGAACAGTACTGGCCTTGATTGGACTGGATCCGGAGCAGCACACACTGCCACGTGACGCACTCGTCAGCACCTCCTCTCTCTCCTCCTTCTCGTCTCTCACATGACAGGAGAACAAAGAACACAGATACGAATTTAGTATTTTATGCACTCACTGGGTTATTTCAACCATACAATACCCTTTTAGACATACCTATGTTCACATTCGCGCTAAGAAATAAGCAAACAGCTTAACTCAGGAATATTATAAATAGAGCAATAACATTTTATTTTATTTATTTATTTAATTATTTCTATTTTTTATCCGTCAACATATCTCTCATTTATAAATTCAATAGATCTCAATCAAATAGTTTCATAGTTAAGCCACAGCCACTTTATCAAACAGAATACTTTATCCGTGTGTATTCAAAGTCTCCCCCTTCTCCTCTGTCTGCATGTCACAGCAGCTCAGTGCAGGCAGGGGAGTGGCATATTTACTCTACGTAACTCTAAACTCATAAAATCCCACACATGCGCAGTTCATTCACCAGTGCGATTTCAGAGTGAAAGGAGCTCTCCCAAGCAGCTCTCTCCAAGCTAAACAACAGAAAGCAGACAGACCAGCTGTCCCTCCGTTATTTCCCCCAACACAGACAAACAGTAACACTTAACAGAACTCACAAACCAACACAGAACATAGAACACAAATCCTACTTCGAAGTTTCTTAAGTTTACCACAATCTATTTTCTTATCCATTACCCATAATCGTCCTCCCAGGGGCTCATAGTTTTTTTAACAATTATTAAACGTTCTCTCTTATTAGAGACTCATAAAATTTTTACCTTAACTTCTTCCCAGGGGCTCATATATTGTTAACAATTATTAACGTTCTCGCTAATGGAGACTCATAAGATTTTAACCTTAACTAACATATTTCCTTACAAAAAACTAAAACCCCTGTTGTCATAGCCTTAGTCGACACACAGCAGAGACCTCCCCTTTTTTTTTCACACACGCACAGGCTCTCTTCCTCACACACACACACACAATTCAAGAGGAATGTATCCGTTCCTACGGTCCTCTAAAGCATGCTACCGTCGCTCCTTATTTCTCATTGTTCCATCCTAAATTTCTGCTACCTCGAGTTGCAGATATTCAATGAGAGGTTACTTCGAACACATACCTCGTCAACTATATGTCGAGGGGTAACATGCAATCGAATGTATCTACCACAAACTCCAGTTCCCAGAACTGACCTTAAAAATCAACCCAGTGAGTTTTCAGGATTTTCAGCCCATCCTAATGATCGCCTCGTTTGAGGGCTTTCGTAGATCAGCGACGTCCTAATTAGTATACATTTTCCTTATTTCCTGGCCTTATTCCTTCATTCTATTCCTTTTCCATTTAATTTTATTCAAGCCAAATAGCCCTGTGCCCAGTGTTATCAATTCCTATAGACACTCCCCCCTGTTTGCGTTGTTTTCAACGCAAACAAATTTAGAAATTTAGAACGGATTCTCATCACACAGCAAACAACAGCAAAGCGCACACACAAGTCCTTTGACGGTGCAGTCCTTCAACGCACACACACACACACACAGGCACACGAACTGACCAGCGCCCAAAGTTTGTGAGAAAGCTCACCGTATCTGCATGCCTCTTGAGCGGGAGTCAGCTCGGCGCCCATGAATGGAACGCTGAGAAAAGACGCAACACGGCCCAAATTCCTCGTCGCCATTAATGTAGTGTCGAGATAACGATGCTGAGATGCTGTGATGACAAGAAATCCGCTGACACTGTCCTCGATTATAATGGTTTATTACATCAAAGATTGTAGCGTCAATTTACAGATTTCTGCAGAAAATCCGGAGAACAACCAACCCAATCTCTAATATGTTATTTCTCCCCGTCCTTTGTTCCAACCATGGTATTTATAATATGTAACATGATATGGGTGGTTTGAATAGACCAATCCCTGGCCTTCACATAACAGACTCTCCTCTGTTTTAGGGGGCCCCTATAGTAATGCTTTCCAGATGCTTCCGCAAGCAGAGTCAACTTCCTCTAACACACCATTTGCAAACGTCAGCAAAGTCATAAACTGTTTAGATACTACAGTGGCTACTTGGAAGAATCTAAAATATAAAATATATTTTGATTTGTTTAACACTTTTTGGGTTACTACATGATTCCATATGTGTTATTACATAGTTTTGATGTCTTCACTATTATTCTACATTGTAGAAAATAGTACAAATACAGAAAAACCCTGGAATGAGTAGGTGTGTCCAAACTTTTGACTGGTACTGTATAAAAAAACATTTGTCACAGAAAATAGATGATTTGCAGTATGGATCAGATGAGATGGAGGTCATTACCACTAAATACATTTTTGACTGAAGTCCATGTTAAGTCAATTTATCTTAAGTCTGAATAGGGCCCATAGAGATCACTGTTAGCATAATGCATTATCACAGACAATCAATTCTTCATCAAGTTACAAAATAAAGACACAACATCATAGTACCATTGCAGTTCAAACCAAACCAATACTGTAGCAACAAAACTTTATCAAAAACAATAATAACTTCATTTCCATAATGCGACACTAATTATTTATACAAATGTGTATTTTCCTGTTCATCCATATGCAGTATAATACGACAATAATCGTGAATTGTGTTACAATGGGAGAGAGAGATGGTTGCCGAGAGAGTCCACAGACAGAGAGTTATAGATGCTATCAGGATAGCCATTGGCTGTGTCTCAAATGGCATCCTATTCCCTATATAGTGTGCTACTTTTGACCAGGACCCTATGGGACCAAGGGTACCGTTTGGGACACAGCCACAGAGAGCTATTCGTGCTATCATAGACATTCATGCAGGACAGGACACCTGTTATCCTATGGACTTATAGAACAGACTGCACTGAATAAAGGCATACTCCTATTGATACTGTTTGCTATGGATACAAAAGCTAAGTTACCCAAGCCCACCCGTTCAGAGGCGTGTTACCCAAGCCCAGCCAATCAGAGGCATGTTAACCAAGCCCACCCAGTCAGAGGCATGTTACCCAAGCCCACCCAATCAGAGTCATGTTACCCAAGCCCAGCCAATCAGAGGCATGTTACCCAAGCCCAGCCAATCAGAGGCATGTTACCCAAGCCCAGCCAATCAGAGGCATGTTACCCAAGCCCAGCCAATCAGAGGTGTGTTACCCAAGCCCACCCAATCAGAGGCATGTTACCCAAGCCCACCCAATCTGAGGCATGTTACCCAAGCCCACCCAATCTGAGGCATGTTACCCAAGCCCAGCCAATCAGAGGGGTGTTAACCATGCCCACCCAATCAGAAGCATATTACCCAAGTCCACCCAATCAGAGGCATATTACCCAAGCCCACCCAATCAGAAGCATGTTACCCAAGCCCACCCAATCAAAGTCATGTTACCCAAGCCCACCCAATCAGAAGCATTTTACCCAAGCTTACCCAATCAGAGGCATGTTAACCAAGCCCACCCAATCAGAGGCATGTTACCCAAGCCCACCCAATCAGAGGCATGTTACCCAAGCTCAGCCAATCTCTAATAGGGTCCAGTGTAGAGTACCTGAACGGTAAGGGATAGAGTCAAAATGAAGGGTTGTGTCAAAAGAGAGCAGAATTAATAAGAGAACCCAAGAGGAAGACCGTCAGGGCCTGATTTCACCGTTAGAGGGTCAGATGCTTTGAAATGGGGTTGCTATGTAGGACTACCAGAGAATATCATGACTCTGTCATGACATTGGGAGACAGTTCAGAGTTTGGAGGCCAAAATCCTTAGTAACCCTTGCATTAGGAATTTGAAAGGGACGCAATAGAGCCGAAGATAGATTGTCAAAAGAAGAGAGCACAAATACAATTTAGAGACCCAACAATAGAACTCCCACAAATTGACGGAACACCGGAACACGAGGAATGATACTCAGTGTTCTATATCGTGGAGCTCTGCTCCTATTGGTTTACCCACTGCCCTAAGGCAGCATCAGCCTGAGACAAAATTATGCACACACCTGCAGCCAATAGGAGTACAGGTGTCCCTATAAGAGGGGATGCCTTCCCTCAACCAGCTTCCCTTTATCTTCAGCGACTGGACTAGAAGAAGCAAGAGACGAAGACTCAGGACGAAGAAAACGCCGTCGAATTCCAGATCTTCGACGTCGTCCGAAAATGAGCGCACCTGGAGATTTTCCACCCCCAAAAGCTCTTATCAGAGCTCAATGCCGCTGTTCTTCCATGGCAACTACGGACCCCCACGACTTATGTTTAGTGTGTTTGGGTGCGCAGCATGCCAAGGATGGAACCGGCGTTCCCCCTAATTGCGCCTCCTGCGCCCTCTTTCCTTTGAAGGAGAGGAAGCAGCGCTGGGCGTTTTTTAGGGAGGATATTCCCTTAGAGGATGTGCTCTCGATACTAGTTTCTACTTCTGAGGCGTCATCTGAGGGCGCCGACTCTGAGGATGACAAGGAGAGAGGGGAGGAGATGGATATTCTATCGGAACAATCCGTCCCTCTGACCCAAACCTTTAAGACCCCCTTTCCATTGGGAAGTGAGAGGTCTTACGGCTCCTTGGGCGATGATGACACGGGCTCTGATACCTCAGTAGCCCTGTCCTTCGCAGCGGCCTCTCTACGCTCGGATTTTCCTGGGCTCATTGAGCGGGCTGCTAACCGACTGGAGATAGCGCTGCCCCCCATTCCCCCCGCTGCGGAGGTGGATATGATGGAGGGCGGACCCTATTCTCGGCCGAGGAAGGCGGCTGAGCCATTGGCTCCAGCCATGCCTTCACTCAGCAAATATGTCGAGGGCTCATGGGAGGCACCTCTAGCGGCGTGTTCGCCAGCTAAGATGTACTGCCCATTTACCAGGGTGGAAGGAAGGGAGAGAGCTGCCAAGGGAATCCCTAGGCTCGAGAGCGCCTTGGCAGCGTATCTAGTGCCAGGTTCGAGTCCCTGGGCATCCTCCAAGAAAGCCGCTCTACCAACACAGAAGGACAGGCTCACAGCGCAGCTGGCAGAGAAGTCCTTCACGTTGGGAGCCCAAGCTGTGTCAGCAGCAAACAACATTGCCCTCCTCGCGGCCTCACTATCTCGTTTAACAACGGGAAGATCTGAGCTCACGAGTGGCGTGGAAACACAGGAGGCGTGTGAAAAGAGGGTATCAAGGCACCGCCTTGCATTACCCAATAGAGACCTCACGTCACAGACTCTTAGGGGTACTGTAGAGAGGGTCTCACACAACAGGTTGCAGTCTCAGCCAGAGAATGGCATGATGACGCAACCTATATCTGGGGAGGGCGCTCTGTCTCAGGCTAACGCCTCAGTCAGCGCAGTTCAGACCCGTGCTGCGTTCACGGAGGGCCGGAATACTAGAGTTACGGGTGTAACCAACGTATCGGCGCCCCCTTTTCTCACAGAACGTATTGATTCTCACCACTCTGAATGTAGCTCGGCCCACCAGAGGTGCGTAGCTGAGCAGACACAGGAGGCGAATGTGAGGAGGGTATCAGGGCACAGCCTTGTGTTACCCAGGAGAGACCTCATGTCACAGACTCCTAGGAGCTCTGTGGGGAGTGTCTCACACAGCAGGTCGCAGTCTCAGCCAGGGAATGGCATGATGACGCGACCCACATATGGGGATGTCGCTCTGTCTCAGGCTAATGCCTTAGTCAGTGCAGTACAGACTCGTACTGCGTTCAAAGAGGGCCGGAATACTAGAGTTACAGGCGTAACCAACGTATCGGCGCCCCCGTATCCCACAGAACGCACTGATACTCACTACTCTGAGTGTAGCTCGGCCCACCAGGAGTGCGCAGCTGACCAGACACATGTGACTAGTGTTAAAAAGGTATCAGGGCGCCACCTTGTGGCACCGGTTAGAGACCGCACTGTAATGGGTGTCTCTCATGGCAGGCAGCAGTCTCAGCCAGACAATGGCATGATGACGCGACCGCTACCCGGGGTGGGCGCTCTGTACGAGGATGCCATTCGGGTACGCCCTGGCACCTCGCACGTTTTCCAAGTGTGTGGAGGCGGCATTGGAACCGTTGCGGCGTCAGGGAATAAGGCTACTAGCCTACCTAGACGACCTACTGGTTCTCGCCCCGTAAGCAGAGCTGGCGTTCACTCACACGACACAGACAGTGATTCATCTCACACGTCTAGGGTTCGCTGTGAATTGGAAAAAGAGCGCGCCCTGGCCCAGTCATCAGATTGTCTACCTGGGAATACAGCTAGACACTGTAATGATGAGGGCTCGAATTTCGGACCCTCGAAGGGCAGCCCTGTTGCTAGCCCTGAGGAAGTGTCGTCCGAATCACACTGTGACGGCGCTGTCGATCATGTCAATTTTGGGTCTCATGTCGTCAGCCCACTCAGTGGTTCCGCTGGGGCTCCTGCGTTAAGGTGTTTGCAGCGGCAATTTCAGCTGGTCACGAGGGGTTTGGAAGAATCAATGTTTTTAGCCACCCTCTAGTGAAACGTTTCTAATTGGGAACGCGGCGGCTTAGTCCAATGACTAGAGCCACGCTTCCTCAGTGGGATTTGGCTTTGGTACTCGAGGCGCTCTGTGAGTCGCCGTTCGAGCCATTGAATCAAATACCCCTCAAGATGCTGTCTATGAAGACGGCACTGTTGCTCGCTTTGACCACTGCTAAGCGTGTCAGTGATTTGTGTGCTCTTTTCGACGAGACCCGACTGCCTGGCCATTAATGGCGATCTGAGCAGAGCGGTGTTACGTCCTAACCCGGCTTTCGTGCAGAAGGTTATTAAGAGCTCATATAGATCACAGACCGTGGAGCTGTGGGCTTTTTCTCTGCCCAGTGCGCGCTTTGGCGTGTTACGTTGAGCGCACAGCAGCGATTAGGTCATCGCCTCAGCTGTTTGTGTGTCACGGTGCGGCTGCACTAGGTAGACCACTTTCAAAACAGCGGTTGTCTCATTGGCTTTGTGAAGGCATTGAGACAGCTTATGAGGCAGCAGGGCGACAGTTGCCTCAGGGTATCAGAGCTCACTCCACTCGTGGAATAGCAGCTTCTACTGCCCTTTTCAGAGGAACAAGGGGTAGAGGATATATGTAGAGCGGCGTCATGGTCAACACCCTCTCCATTTATTCGTTTCTATCTCTTGGATATATGTCTTCTAACTCTTTGGCTCAGTCGGTACTCAGCGTGGCTGAGGGGAGGACTTGAGCTAGGAGAGAGGAATGCAGGACTGAGGGGACAGGTCTCTTTCAGGTCCGCTTCTGATGGAAGGACGTATTATGACATGACTCCTGACTGACAGGTTCAGTACAGTAGAGAGCGTGTATTGATCTGCCCACCAGTGGATAACTGGGTTGAGGCGGAATGATGAGGGACAATAGTAGTAACCTTGGTTACGGTACCATTAGACCGGTCATGATAATTTGACGGAATGTGACGTCATCTATCTGCTTGTTCAGATTAGTATGAATCATGTTCTGGGATCTGCCCACTAATCTCTGGGGTTCCATTGATTGAGTGAGGCGGTCTACCGTGTACACAATGTAGAGTGACACTTTGTGTCATTCCATTAGTGGTCGGTATTATTGTGACAGGATATTGAGGTACCATCTATCTGCTAGTACAGAGGACACTAGTCACTGGTGTTGCCATTGGACTAGGTGGGGCGGGTTTTTAACCGATGACGCAGTACATTGTGACACTTGTATTTTATACAGTGGTTGCAGCACTGCGGGAATTGGTTGCAGCCATTGCTAGGCCTGACCTTTTCGTTTCGATGGGAAGTGCTGGGCTCGGCAGGGAGTACATTTTGGAGCGCTACGCTCCGCCTTAAACTAATAGGAGCAGAGCTCCCCTATGGGGCGGAGCTCCACGATATAGAACGATTTAGTTACCGGAGTTGTAACTCCAGTTGTATGAGTGGAGCGGAGCCCCATAGGACTTAAGGCCCTGCCGACCCTCTCTAGTCTCGCTGAAGATAAATATCTCGGGAGGCTGATTGAGGGGAGGCGTCCCCTTTTATAGGGACACCTGTACTCCTATTGGCTGCAGGTGTGTGCATCATTTTGTCTCAGGCTGATGCTGCCTTAGGGCAGTGGGTAAACCAATAGGAGCAGAGCTCCCCTATGGGGCGGAGCTCCACTCATAGAACTGGAGTTACACTCCGGTAACTAAATCGTTCCGGTGGGTTCCTTTGAGTTCCTCTGAGGTTCTCCTCCTCAGGAATCGTCCTCTGTCTTGATGATATGGAACAACGTGACGTTGAACAGAACCTGGTGTCCATTGTTCCAGCCGTACAGTGCCCGGTCCCTGGCATTATAGTCCAGCATGGACATGTGGAAGTACTGGTTGTGGAAGGGGATGTCTGTGTACTCATAGCTGGAGGTCTTGGTGGAGTATGAATAGTAGACCTTAGCACCAGTCAGGTGAGAGTTGGTGATGTAGAGTGTTCCGCAAATCATAAAGGACTCCCCCGCGTTCCGTTTGGAATATTCCGTGTTCCAGGTTCCGAGGATTTGTAGCGTCTCCGGGTTGAGCTGGCTGATGACGATGTTTCCGGCGTTCTGATTGGTGGCGTAGACGGCCCACAGGCCCAGCTCGTCGGCCATGAGGTCTATGTCGGAGAAGCCTCCCCAGGTGTAAGGGTAGACGTTGTGGAAGCCGGCGTTCTCCAGGGCTCTCTGGGTCACCACGCGGCCCGTCTCGAAGTGGTAGCGCACCATGATGTTGCTCTGGACCTTGTTGTAGTACAGAGAGCCGTTGTACACCACGTGGTTGGTCCCGGCCCACTTGAACGGCAGGTTGTAGGTTCGAGACCCGGCCCCGGAAACAAAGTCTGCTATGGACTTGTACTCTTTGACTATCTTGTTGTTGGTGTAGCCATCCATGTACCAGACCTGGGTAAGAACAAAAGTACAAGAGGACATTAACAATTTAAAGGTCTACTTTGTAGGCACATTAGTCAGAACGTAGCACATGGGTCGTTCCAGCCATTCGGTAGCTTTTGAAGTGTAACTTGGTCCAGATTATTATAATTTTTTACCTAATTTTAACATTCTGTCACAAAAACATGTTAAACTTCATAAAAAAGCATGTTTTCCCATCTCAAGAGGTTAAATAACAAAACGTATTATAGCAATAAGTGCATATTAAGTGCCAAATAAATTAAGTGTTCATCTTAGATCAGCCATAAATTCCCTTGTGACAGGGGGAATGGAAGCGTGTTGTATTTAACACGGAGTGAATGCAAGCTTCATGTAAAAATGTATATATTTTGTCCATCTATGGGTAACAGGGTTGACGTGTTGATGATCCACTCAGTTTTCCACCACAAAACACCAGAAAATGGCCACAAAGAGTAAAACCAGCTCACCTGCTTTTACGCTATTATTTGACTATTAGACGTTTCTTTTGAAAAATAAATTATTTTAAAAGGAATACTTTAACCTTAAAAAAGGCCCTCTTTTTGTGGAACGACCCACATACAAGTCAATTTACGTCATTTAGCGGACGCTCTTATCCAGAGCGACTTACAGGAGCAATTAGGGTTAAGTGCCTTGCTGCTCAAGGGCACATCAACAGATTTTTCACCTAGTCGGCTCGGGGATTAGAACCAGCGACCTTTCGGTTACTGGCCCAACGCTCTTAACCACTAAGCCACCTGCCGCCCCAGAAGGTTGGACAAGCTCTTTGAAAGCAGCAGTATTAGTAGTTAGTCTGATGGTTTATTATTCCTATTCAGTACCAGTCACAAGTTTGGACACCTACTCATTTCAAGGATTTTTCTTTTTACTATTTTCTACATTGTAGAATAATAGTGAAGACATCAGAACTATGACATAACACATATGGAATCATGTAGTAACCCCAAAAAAAGTTTTAAACAAAATCAAAAATATATTTTATATTTGAGATTCTTCAAAGTAGCCACCCTTTGCCTTGATGACAGCTTTGCACACGCTTGGCATTCTCTCAACCAGCTTCATGAGGTAGTCACCTGGAATGCCCTATTTGTAAAAGACCAAGTCCATATTATGGCAAGAACAGCTAAAATAAGCAAAGAGAAACGACAGTCCATCTGGTTTGCGCTTAGTGGGACTATCATTTGTTTTTCAACAGGACAATGACCCAACACACCTCCAGGCTGTGTAAGGGATATTTTACCAAGAAGGAGAGTGATGGAGTGCTGCATCAGATGACCTGCCCTCCACAATCACCCGACCTCAACCCAATTGAGATGCTTTGGGATGAGTTGGACCACAGAGTGAAGGAAAAGCAGCCAACAAGTGCTCAGCATATGTGGAAACTCCTTCAAGACCGTTGGAAAAGCATTCCAGGTGAAGCTGGTTGAGAGAATACCAAGAGTGTGCAAAGCTGTCATCAAGGCAAAGGGTGGCTATTTGAAGAATCTCAAATATAACAAAAATTGTTTAACACTTTTCTTGGTTACTACGTGATTCCATATGTGTTATTTCATCGTTTTGATGTCTTCACTATTATTCTACAATGTAGAAAATAGTAAAAAAGAAAAGAAAAACCCTTGAATGAGTAGGTGTGTCCAAACTTTTGACTGGTAGTATATATACAACGCATATTACACCCATAAACTACATCGTCTGTGACTGTCAATTAATTGATTTTACACCCATAAACTACATTATCTGTCCGTCCGTCCGTCCGTCCGTCCCTCCCTCCCTCCCTCCCTCCCTCCCTCTCTCCCTCCCTCCCTCCCTCTCTCCCTCCCTCTCTCCCTCCCTCCCTCCCTCTCTCTCTCCCCCTCCCTCTCTCTCTCCCCCCTCACTCCCTCCCTCCCACCCTCCCTCCCCCTCCACTCACCCGGTTGTTTCTAGGGGAGGCCTGTGGATCAGTCATCCAAGCTCCAAACCGTGTACCAGAGGTCTTCACCATCACAGGTCCAGTGATCTTCATCAGTTTACCACAAGCTGTTGACATACCAGACCAGACCAGACAGACACAAACACACACACACACACACACAGTACTCCGATTAGATTTCCCCTGACTGTGTTAGTTCTTAACAGCTAATTTCATGCCTCTGACCACTGGAACGCTCCACCTGTTACCTGTATCTAGTTCATCTGTAATCTAGTTAAAATCGGCAGCGTCCCAAATGGCACCCTATTCCTTATTCCCATCCCAGGGATCTGGTCAAAACTAGTGCACTTTATAGGGAATAGGGTGCCATTTGGGATGTAGACTAGAACACACAGTTCCATCTCACTTATGAGTCTATCTGATACACTAAAAAGTACATGAAAAACGTTAAGAGCGTTACGGGTATGGGGTGGTATGATAATATCAGGGACATCTGGGACGGGGGAGGCTTTCGCGGGAGGGGATATTGGAAGACAATTGATTCAGATTTAGTGTTTTATTAGTCACATGGACAGTCGTGGTCAAACGTTTTTGAGAATGACACAAATGTTGGTCTTCACAAAGTTCGCTGCTTCAGTGTTATGAGATATTTTTGTCAGATGTTACTATGGTAACACTGAAGTATAATTACAAGCATTCCATAAGTGTCAAAGGCTTTTATTGACAATTACATTAAGTTTACGCAAAGAGTCAATATTTGCAGTTTTGACCCTTCTTTTTCAAGACCTCTGCAATCCGCCCTGGCATGCTGTCAATTAACTTCTGGGCCACATCCTGACTGATGGCAGCCCATTCTTGCATAATCAATGCTTGGAGTTTGTCAGAATTTGTGGGTTTTTTGGTTGTCCACCCGCCTCTTCAGGATCGACCACAAGTTCTCAATGGGATTAAGGTCTGGGGAGTTTCCAGGCCCTGGACCCAAAATGTCGTTTTTTGTTCCCCGAGCCACTTAGTTATCACTTTTGCCTTATGGCAAGGTGCTCCATCATGCTGGAAAAGGCATTGGTTGTCACCAAACTGTTCTTGGATGGTTGGGAGAAGTTGCTCTCGGAGGATGTGTTGGTACCATTCTTTATTCATGGCTGTGTTCTTAGGCAAAATTGTGAGTGAGCCCACTCCCTTGGCTGAGAAGCAACCCCACACATGAATGGTCTCAGGATGCTTTACTGTTGGCATGACAAAGGACTGATGGTAGCGCTCACCTTGTCTTCTCCGGACAAGGTGTTTTCTGGATGCCCCAAACAATCGGAAAGGGGATCCATCAGAGAAAATGACTTTACCCCAGTCCTCAGCAGTCCAATCCCTGTACCTTTTGCAGAATATCAGTCTGTCCCTGATGTTTTTCCTGGAGAGAAGTGGCTTCTTTGCTGCCCTTCTTGACACCAGGCCATCCTCCAAAAGTCTTTGCCTCACTGTGCGTGCAGATGCACTCACACCTGCCTGCTGCCATTCCTGAGCAAGCTCTGCACTGGTGGTCCCCCGATCCCGCAGCTGAATCAACTGTAGGAGACGGTCCTGGCGCTTGCTGGACTTTCTTGGGCGCCCTGATGCCTTCTTCACAACAATTGAACCTCTCTCCTCAAAGTTCTTGATGATCCGATAAATGGTTGATTTAGGTGCAATCTTACTAGCAGCAATATCCTTGCCTGTGAAGCCATTTTTGTGCAAAGCAATGACGATGGCACGTGTTTCCTTGCAGGTAACCATGGTTAAGAGAGGAAGAACAATGATTTCAAGCACCACCCTCCTTTTAAAGCTTCCAGTCTGTTATTCTAACTCAATCAGCATGACAGAGTGATCTCCAGCCTTGTCCTCGTCAACACTCTCACCTGTGTTAACGAGAGAATCACTGACATGATGGCAGCTGGTCCTTTTGTGGCAGGGCTGAAATGCAGTGAACATGTTTTGGGGGATTAAGTTCATTTTCATGGCAAAGAGGGACTTTGCAATTAATTGCAATTCATCTGATCACTCTTCATGACATTCTGGAGTATATGCAAATTGCCATCATCAAAACTGAGGCAGCAGACTTTGTGAAAATGAGTATTTGTGTCATTCTCAAAACTTTTGACCATGACAGTATATGAAAAACGTATCATCGTCAGTTTCCTTTCCTACATTTCCAGTAACAGGTAACAGCAGTAGTAGTAGTAATAGCAGTAGTAGTAGCAGTAGTAGTAGTAGTAGTAGCAGTAGTAGTAGTAGTAGTAGTAGTAGTAGCAGTAGTAGTAGTAGTAGTACATTTTTTAACTTAATCCAATGATATGTACTGTATATTTCTATGGTTATGAGTACAAAGGTGCATGTCCATGTAGCCTGTCCTCCAGACTGAGCACTGAGACTGTGCTGTAGATGCTCATAGTCGTAGGCTCGAGTGTGTGTGTCAGTGGAGGCTCCTCAGAAGAGCAATGGGAGGACCATCCTATTCAGTGAATTTCACGAAAATAAAAATACTGAAAAATTAAAAAAGTTATCATTTTTAGATAAAACTATACTAAAAATATTCACGTCACCAAATAACTGATTGAAGGTCAATGAAGGTCTACAGTAGCCTCAACAGCACTCTGTAGGGTAGCACCATGGTGTAGCCGGAGGACAGCTAGTTTCCGTCCTCCTCTGGGTACATTGACTTCAATACAAAACCTAGGAGGCTCATGGTTCTCACCCCCTTCCATAGACTTACACAATAATTATAACAACTTCCGGAGGACGTCCTCCAACCTATCAGAGCTCTTGTAGCATGAACTGACATGTTGTCCACCAATCAAAGGATGAGAGAATGAATCTATTACTGAAAGCATAAGCTACAGCTAGCTAGCACTGCAGTGCATAAAATGTGGTGAGTAGTTGATTCAAAGAGAGAGAAAGACAATAGTTAAACAGTTTTGAACAAATTAATTTATTCTTAGTTTACCTTTCACTTACTTAGCTAATGCAGCTAATTATACTGAACATAAATATAAACGCAACATGTAAATTGTTGGTCCAATGTTTTATGAGCTAAAATAAAAGATCACAGACATTTTCCATACACACAAAAAGCTTACAGTATTTCTCTCACAATGTGTGCACAAATTTGTTTACATCCTTGTTAGTGAGCATTTCTCCTTTGTCAAGATAATCCATCCACCTGACAGCTGTGGCATATCAAGAAGCTGATTAAACAGCATGATCATTACACAGGTGCACCTTGTGCTGGGGACAATAAAAGGACACTCTAAAATGTGCAGTTTTGTCACACAACACAATGCCACAGATGTCTCAAGTTTTGAGGCAGCATGCAAATGGCATGCTGACTGCAGGAATGTCCACCAGAGCTGTTGCCAGAGAATGTAATGTTAATTTCTCTACCATAATCCGCCTCCAACGATGTTTTAGAGAATTTGTCAGTACGTCCAACCGGCCTCACAACCGCAGACCACACGTGTAACCACGCCAGCCCAGGACCTCCACATCCAGCTTCTTCACCTGCGGGATCGTCTGAGACCAGCCACCCGGACAGTATTTCTGTCTGTAATAAAGCCCTTTAGTGGGGAAAAAATAATTCTGATTGGCTGCGCCCCTGCCCAGTTATGTGAAATCCATAGATTAATTTATTTGAATTGACTGATTTCCTTATATGAACTGTAACTCAGTAAAATCTTTGAAATTGTTGCATGTTGCGTTTATATTTTTGTTCAGTGTAAGCCTACAACAACATGACTCAAACAGAGAGGATTGCTATTTATCCTAAAACGCGTGTTTCAATTGGACAAATTCACGTAGGTCCCTCCCCGTTTCGTTGCGTTTACTTCCGTTTAAGAAACGTTTTGGAACAGAATCGGCGGAATGAATACACCCCTGATCCCCTGCACACACAGTTCACTTTCATAGCAGCCACATGCAAACAGCATCATCACTTTGCTCATTGTATAATTCCTTCTCACAACGATATACGCGCTCCTCTCACCTTTTCCCGTCGCTTGTGCACAACACAGCAGCCGTCTGTGACCAGGCGCAAAAAACCTCTCAGAGCTAAACCTTCATACCATAACCGCTAACCGCTACACAGCCTACATCATTGTCACCATAGTAACATTATAGTCAACAAACTACAACTAACGCGTCAGTAAACCCACAATCCAATCCATGTGTACAATCACGCAGTACATTGTAATGTTACAGCAAGCAGTTTAGCAGTTACACCTGCAGGCCCTGTGGACAATACATTAATACAACCGAAAGCTGACCTTGACTTGGAAGAGTTGCCTTAGCCAGCTAGCTAGGTGCAAAACGTTCAACTGTTTTGGACTAATGATAACACCCCAGATCAACTAGATTCAGGCAAGAGTGTGCAAGGCAGTATTGAATAGTGTCACTGTCTGTCACCTTGATTACTCCAATTTGTCTCTCGACCTGTGTGCACCTACGTTGTAAACTTTGATTCATAGGCCAGGTTGTAGCAACCTCGTGACGGGTGTAGGGCAAATCCTGTATCATGTAGTAGCCTAAACCTATCGCTGTTACGTTGAGCTGGGTGAATAGAATATGAATGACAGTCATCCAATATGCTGCAATATAAATAATTGTCCTCCCTAATCTTGAACGTCACTAACCGCCACTGGTGTGTGTGTGTCCGTGTGTGCATGTGACTCACTGAGTTTGCTCATGCAGTTGCGTAGCCTGTTCTCCAGATTCAGGACCCTCCGTTGTAGTTCCTCGTAGTCGTAGGTTCCTATCTCCTCCTGGATGGTTGTGAGCACCATGGAGAGGTTCCTGATCTCCTGTTTAAACTGGGAGATGAGCTGGGCATCTGTCTTGTACTGCTTCAACACAGGGATCAGAGGCTGTAGGGCCTCCATCTTACCCTTCAACTCCTATAGAGAAGGAAATACAGAGTTCAATTAAATTCAGTTCAACTCCTGGGGAAGGAAAAACACAAGCCCAGTGGACAAAATGTTGCATGGAACATCAATCATTATC
>NC_059228.1:32112558-32145058 GCF_020615455.1 Coregonus clupeaformis | reverse complement strand
CTGGATTTGGAGTCACCCTCAAAATTAAAGTGGAAAACCACACTACAGGCTGATCCAACTTTGATGAAATGTCCTTAAAACAAGTCAAAATGAGGCTCAGTAGTGTGTGTGGCCTCCACGTGCCTGTATGACCTCCCTACAATGCCTGGGCATGCTCCTGATGAGGTGGCGGATGGTCTCCTGAGGGATCTCCTCCCAGACCTGGACTAAAGCATCCGCCAACTCCTGGACAATCTGTGGTGCAACGTGGCGTTGGTGGATGGAGCGAGACATGATGTCCCAGATGTGCTCAATTGGATTCAGGTCTGGGGAACGGGCGGGCCAGTCCATAGCATCAATGCCTTCCTCTTGCAGGAACTGCTGACACACTCCAGCCACATGAGGTCTAGCATTGTCTTGCATTAGGAGGAACCCAGGGCCAACCGCACCAGCATATGGTCTCACAAGGGGTCTGAGGATCTCATCTCGGTACCTAATGGCAGTCAGGCTACCTCTGGCGAGCACATGGAGGGCTGTGCGGCCCCCCAAAGAAATGCCACCCCACACCATGACTGACACACCGCCAAACCGGTCATGCTGGAGGATGTTGCAGGCAGCAGAACGTTCTCCGTGGCGTCTCTAGACTGTCACGTCTGTCACATGTGCTCAGTGTGAACCTGCTTTCATCTGTGAAGAGCACAGGGCGCCAGTGGCGAATTTGCCAATCTTGGTGTTCTCTGGCAAATGCCAAACATCCTGCACGGTGTTGGGCTGTAAGCACAACCCCCACCTGTGGACGTCGGGCCCTCATACCACCCTCATGGAGTCTGTTTCTGACCGTTTGAGCAGACACATGCACATTTGTGGCCTGCTGGAGGTCATTTTGCAGGGCTCTGGCAGTGCTCCTCCTGCTCCTCCTTGCACAAAGGCGGAGGTAGCGGTCCTGCTGCTGGGTTGTTGCCCTCCTACGGCCTCCTCCACATCTCCTGATGTACTGGCCTGTCTCCTGGTAGCGCCTCCATGCTCTGGACACTACGCTGACAGACACAGCAAACCTTCTTGCCACAGCTCGCATTGATGTGCCATCCTGGATGAGCTGCACTACCTGAGCCACTTGTGTGGGTTGTAGACTCAGTCTCATGCTACCACTAGAGTGAAAGCACCGCCAGCATTCAAAAGTGACCAAAACATCAGCCAGGAAGCATAGGAACTGAGAAGTGGCCACCACCTGCAAAACCAGTCCTTTATTGGGGGGTGTCTTGCCAATTGCCTATAATTTCCACCTGTTGTCTATTCCATTTGCACAACAGCATGTGAAATGTATTGTCAATCAGTGTTGCTTCCTAAGTGGACAGTTAGATTTCACAGAAGTGTGATTGACTTGGAGTTACATTGTGTTGTTTAAGTGTTCCCTTTATTTTTTTGAGCAGTGTATATATAAAACACAGGAAAACCATGTTTCTGACTGTGTTGGGGCAAAAAATGTTGACATGCACTGGGCCAAAACATTTTCTTCAAGAAATAATGAAATAGTTTGTCATCCCTGTTTGTAAGCATTTAAATGATATCAATCTCAACCGTTTATCTTTTCCAGTGATGAAGACGTGGATGTTTCATGGTATGGTGGGGTATGAAAAATAGGTCAACTTTGAGCACCTTTATCTCTTGAATGTTTTGGCATTCAGGTCCAAAAAGTCATTTTCTGACCACTTCTTCCATGGGCAAACATGTACGGAAAGTTTTCTTTAAATCAAAAGGCATTCTGTCAAAAAGTGATTGAATTCTAAATGGATTTACCCCCGGTCAGAGTGTGACCATCTGATGGGCAAATACATTTTCAATCTCTATTCGCCACAAAGTTCCCATATCTGGTATGAGACATTCACAATGAATAGAGATCAGCCGAGCAGTGAAAATATAGAAAAATAAAGTGCTGGCTCTCACACTGAAAGAGTTTCAGGGCATGTGCAGTGTGTTCATTGTGAGGCCGCTTCATTTATTCAGGACTATCAAGTTATGAGTCAGCGAGTCAGTCTCTTGGCATTTGGCAGTTGATGAAATCTGGATGTTTTTTCATAATGCCAAATTGACCAAGGAAAAACCTTACGCTCATAGTTCTTTTCAGTGTGATTTGAAAAGCTTACATTGGAGGCCAGCTAGTCAAGTCTCTGTGGGTGAAATGGTCACTTCCTCCTCCTTGTGCGTACATCTTGGCTGTGTTCCCAATAATCTCTCATTTCTCCTCAAGTGTGCACTCGTTCACTACCTACCACACATTTAAAAGCATCGGATTGGTGGAGAGCTAGAGGGAGTTTCCATATACCAGTCATTTCCTTTGAAATTAGTGAAGGGAAGTGAACAAGTGTACACTTTGGGAGAAAGGAGAAATGATTAGGACGCACCCACTCATCCCTCCACATCCAGCTGCACCAGATCCAATACAGATAGCCTGAAATACTGCCACAATAACACCCTGACAATGCTTTATGTTCTGATGAATAGACTGCCACTACAACACCCTGACAATGCTTTATGTTCTGATGAATAGACTGCCACTACAACACCCTGACAATGCTTTATGTTCTGATGAATAGACTGCCACTATAACACCCTGACAATGCTTTATGTTCTGAATAGACTGCCACTATAACACCCTGACAATGCTTTATGTTCTGAATAGACTGCCACTATAACACCCTGACAATGCTTTATGTTCTGATGAATAGACTGCCACTATAACACCCTGACAATGCTTTATGTTCTGATGAATAGACTGCCACTACAACACCCTGACAAACATTTCTCTCCACCCTATGGCAAAATGTGCAGAATTGCATGAAATAAACTCTAAAACTTCAAACGTTTCTCTACTCTGTCAAGAGTGGGGCGGCTAAAATATTTTGCTCTCAGGTTGTGGAGGTGCCTCCCAACAAAATGTTGCTTAAGGCCCCCCAAAAGGCCTGGCTCTGATTCCATGTGTGTGAATGGATGCGGGTACGCAGACCTGCGAGCTACTGCGGTCCCTCATGATGAGTTCAGATTCTTTGTGGCCCCCTTCCCCATTAAAGTTGTTTTAGATGTTCTTTCTATTAGAGCCAATAGGAAATTGGTCAGTGTAATTGTGTTGTATAATGATTGAACCCACCATTAAAAGACAGTTACTTCTCTGGCAACTTCCAAGAATCAATATCAGAATACAACCATATACAGTGTTGTTGGCAAAGGGAGACAGAGAGAGGAATAGAGAGGGGGGAGAGAGGGGGAGGGAGAGGGGAGAGAGAGAGAGAGAGAGAGAGAGAGAGAGAGAGAGAGAGAGAGAGAGAGAGAGAGAGAGAGAGAGAGAGAGAGAGAGACAAGAGAGAGAGAGAGAGAGAGAGAGAGAGAGAGAGCAAGAGAGAGAGAGAGAGAGAGAGAGAGAGAGAGAGAGAAACAAGAGAGCGAGAGAGAGAGCGAGAGAGAGAGAGAGAGAGAGAGACAAGAGAGAGAGAGAGAGAGAGAGAGAGAGAGAGAGAGACAAGAGAGAGAGAGAGAGAGAGAGACAAGAGAGAGAGAGAGAGAGAGAGAGACAAGAGAGAGAGAGAGAGAGAGAGAGAGAGAGAGAGAGAGAAGAGAGAGAGAGAGAGAGAGAGAGAGAGAGAGAGAGAGAGAGAGAGAGAGAGAGAGAGAGAGAGAGAGAGAAGAGAGAGAGAGAGAGAAGAGAGAGAGAGAGAGAGAGAGAGAGACGAGAGAGAGAGAGAGAGTGTGGAGGTGAACAATCTGCTGACAGACATGACAAGTAAAACGCAGATGTCTGTTTCTCCCGTGTCTTAACAGTCATTAATTAGTGCAATTTAAACACTGCAGACTAGGGAACTTCCATTAAGAGTGTTCTACTAAATTTGCCCCTTGAATGTATAAAGAAAAATGAATTGAAAACCCACCAATGCAACAGTTAAGAGGAGGGAGAAGCATTACATTCCTGTTTCTTTCTATCCCTGTAAAAGCCACTGAATGGCTTACAGATGTTTCAAACAATTAAACAAGTTTCTCCATTCACAGCCCCTCAGAGAAAGCGATTGAAGCTTGTATTTGTGTTCTCAACACGTTGTAATACGAACTTCAAATCACAACATTGTATCAGTCTATCCGCCTAAAACTATAATTATGCAGTTGTTTTAATCTAGCTAATAGCCTAACTCCTCACGCAGTGTCTTGGCGATGAAACAGGCAGTCAGTGGAACTCAACTCACCACAGAAGGATAATAGCTGAACAGCAGTAGAAACAGCAGCGGATTCGGCACCACGGATAGCGCCCGCATTCTGCCCACAAACGGGTCGCCTCCTGTTCCTCTGTATGTTTCAAGCACGTCGCTCAGTCAGTGTGGAGGATGACTGGTGGTTCTGCCTGTTAAAAAAACGGTCAAATGCCCGGCTGTTTAACCACTCCAGAGAAAGAGCGAGGGTAGATCAATGCCATCAGACGAGTAATCACGTTCACTGCTCGGAACGCGCGAGAGACAGCACCAGCCGCTCGTGACTAAGTACGAGCTGGAAAAGTTTGTGGCAGCGGAACCGGGTGGTGAAACATCAGCGATGTACAGGGACCTGCAAAGCGGATATGACATCATTTAGGGATACTTGTCTCATCGGCCAGATTAATTAATTTGATCAATAAAAGCGCAATTGGGAATTTGTGATAGATAGCCTACAATACAGTACATAAAACATCAAACGTATCGTTATATACATGCGTATAAAATATTGATGGAAAAGAAAACCTGTATGCGAATATTCTAAGTTATTCTATTTAATTAATCACTTACATTTCGCTCAATATGGGGATAATACTACATTTCCCTTAATGCATTAGTTTAACCCTCAAATTGGTCATAAAGCCTTCAAAAGAAGCAAAACAAATGAAATGTTTGGTGGAAATATACTTGGCTATTCTAAACACTAAGGTTAACAGAGTAAATTAACATTGTTTCCAGAGAAAAGTGATGTATTCTTTGGTATCTGGAAGTGTGACCTGTCAGATTCAATGAAACTCTCATATTCTATGACTGAGTGGAATTTATTTGAATTGCAATGAATTAAATTCTACTTCCTGTCACTCAAACTCAAATTCAAATTATACTGTACATCCTGTGGGGTGTGGCCAATTCAATTCGAATTTCAACTCATTAGTTAAATGGGAGTGAATTCCAAAATTCTGAATTGAGCCCAACCCTGGCTAAGCCCTATAGTACGAATTTAATTTGGGTCATACCATTCATTTTCTGTATGGTTTCCTACAAACAAGGGTGGCTCAATTTACCGTTTTGGCTCAATTTACCCCACGCTCCCTTAGCACGAATGTGGCTCACCTTTTAGCCAGGTAAATCTATGGCAACGAATCCTTCAGATCTAACCTGCTCCGGGGCAGGAAACAGTTCGGTAGAGTTAGTGCATATATTATGACGACATTTTGAGACGGTTTCTGTTCGTTTTGGACTTTGGTTAGGTATTTTTTCGGCTGTTCGGTCACACAACATTTTTTTCTGAATGCCAGGCGAAGTTATAAACTAAGCTATATGGAATTGTTTTTATTAGGTCATACCAAGGATCAATTTGCTATTTGTTTTGGAATTTTATGACCCCTTGAAGTATCAAAAAAATGTATAAAAAAATGACTTGATGAGAAAAAAATTTGTCCTTACTGCTATTAGCCCATACAAACGCATTGAATAACAGATTCACTACATGGAACAACATACATCCCCCCCAAAAAAAAAATCTATAGGAAATTTGTTCAGAAGTGTCTATCCTATAGCTGAGCGATATAAGAAAGATCAGGATTTTATTTTATTTTGTACATGTATTTAACCCCTTATTTTTGTCACTAAACAGTCTCCATATTTACCTCTGCTGCAGAGGATACGTTCATTAGAGTTACCAGCCTCAGAAATTGCATCCCAAATAAATGCTTCACAGAGTTCAAGTAGAACGTCAACTGTTCAGAGGAGACTGTGTGAATCAGGCCTTTATGGTCGAATTGCTGCAAAGAAACCACTACTAAAGGACACCAATAATAAAAAGAGACTTGCTTGGGCCAAGAAACACAAGCAATGGACATTAGACCGGTGGAAATGTGTCCTTTAGTCTGGAGTCCAAATTGGAGATTTTTGGTTCCAACCGCCATGTCTTTGTGAGACGCGGAGTGGGTGAACGGATGATCTCCGCATGTGTATTTCCCACCGTAAAGCATGGAGGAGGAGGTGTGGAAAAGCATTCCAGGTGAAGCTGGCTGAGAGAATGCCAAGAGTGTGCAAAGCTGTCATCAAGGCAAAGGATGGCTATTAGAAGAATCTCAAATATAAATATATTTTGATTTTTTTAACACCTTTTTGTTTACTACATGATTCCATATGTGCTATTTCATAGTTTTGATGTCTTCACTATTATTCTACAATGTAGAAAATAGTAAAAATAAAGAAAAACCCTGGAATGAGTAGGGGTGTCCAAACTTTTGACTCGTACTGTATAATACGACATATAACGTGACATATAACAACAATTAACACAACATATAACATAACATATACCACAACATATAACATGACATATAATATGACATATAACACGACATATAACACGACATATAACACGACATATAACATGACATATAACATGACATATAACATGACATATAACACGACATATAACATGACATATAACATGACATATAACGTGACATATAACACAACATATAACACGACATATAACACGACATATAACACGACATATAACATGACATATAACAAAACATATAACATAACATATAACATAACATATAACATGACATATAACATGACATATAACACGACATATAACACGACATATAACACGACATATAACATGACATATAACAAAACATATAATATGATATATAACATGACATATAACACGACATATAACATTACATATAATATGACATATAACATAACATATAACATGACATATAACATAACATATAACATGACATATAACATAACATAACATATAACATAACATATAACATGACATATAACATAACATATAACATGACATATAACATGACATATAACACAACATATAACAAACAGGGTTGAAAACAAGAGAACTAAGTTATAACACGTATACATCCTGATTGTTGATGACTGTGGAGAACACAGTGTATTCTTACTTCCGGCATGACTCTCTCTCTGGAGCTCAATTTCTAGTGATTCATCATCTCATTACTAACATAGTCCAACGTTTGTTTGTGCGTGTGTGTGTGTGCAGTGTGTGTGAGTGTGTGTGTGCACGTCTGTGTGTGTCAGTGTGTGTGTGTGTGTGTGTGTGTTTTTGCTATGAGCCTGTAGACCCACACAGAAGCATGAGTAATTATGTGGGAAGAAAATGTATTTTCTTTATGCTGGATTTTAGGGAGCAGTGGAAGATTGGAGACCTGTCAACACTTTGCTGTCCTGTTCTGTCAGGGTGAGGAAGACTTTGTACTAAAGTTAACGTTGAGAAGCTAACAGAACTGCCATCACACTGTGGCCATCTGGAATAAAGCTGTACAGTGTTTACAGAGATGCCCTAGGCCTAGGGAAACATCATGTGATTACCTATCAATACTGTTTCATCATGTCCACCATGGCTGTTGTACCAAACTCAAAGAGGGTTGTATCACTTCAATAAATACTCACAGTTACAGTTCAATCAAATGATTTCATTTATGAGATGTCTTCAAGTGAATGCAAACCATTTGAATGTGCATTTGGGCAAGTTACCAAAACATTTATTTTATATTTTTACAATAAAGCTGTAAACATAATTACACAGGTTTGAAAGTTTTTAGCGTTTTCTCTCTCGTTAAACCATTTACTGCTGTCATATGGTGACTGAAGGAAGGAGAGAGAGATGTAAACATCATGATCAAAGTCAAAGTCTGGGTCAGAGTACGAGAGAGAGGCGCTTGGAGGGACAGGACCAGTTGGGGGTGTAGCTCGGCATTGTGGGTAGAAACAGAAGCAACGCAACTCAAACATATCACACCACAGATTAGCCCAATCTGACAATGTTTAAGATTAGGATTATTGAATCCTTTGATGAAAGGGACGAATAATCTGTAATAATAAAGCCCCATGGAAACATGGGAAGGAATTATAATCCCTCTAGAGATAGGGAAGTATACAGACGGTCAAATCAACACATTTTTCAGAATCCAGTTTTAATATGAATCAACCATCAAAAGCACATGAAAACATTTCCTCATTACTGTTACAGGAAAACGGTTTAACTATAAAGGGCTCCTTTATTTGGCATCATTCACAAACTGTTATGAATTGGACATGAAGAAGCTACACAAAGAAGTATTTTTTATTTTCCCCACCCAAATATATAAACTTAATTGTATAAATCAAGGTTTATATATATATATATATATATATATATATATATACAGTGCCCTCCACTATTATTGGCACCCCTGTTTAAGATGTGGTCGAGGACTTCCAAAAATTCTCCTTTTTTTTTTAAACAACATAGAACCCAAATGCAAAAAAAGAGAAAAATCCAACCTTTTATTTAAGTACATTACTTTGGTGGTAAAAAAAAATCACACATTTAAAAAAAAATAAACTTGAAATTATGTGTCCCACAATTATTGGCACCCCTAACAATTCCGCTGAAAATTTTAATTGATTTTTTAAAAAATATATTTTTCTGTAGTTGCTAAAGTTGGTCAGGGTATCTAGGGACTTTTAATTAGTAATTCATGACTTCCTGTTTCCCTGGGGTATAAATATGACGTGACACAGAGGCCTAATTCTCTTACCCATTTGTCAACATGGCAAAGACAAGAGAACACACCATTCAAGTAAGGCAGATTTGTGTCGACCTTCATAAGTCAGGCAATGGCTACAAGAAAATAGCCACTCGCCTTAACTTGCCCGTATCTACAGTCAGAGGAATCATTCAGACGTTTAAAACAACTGGAACAGTGACAAACAAGGCTGGAAGAGGTCCCAAGTTTATCTTGCCACAACGCACAGTGAGGAGGATGGTAAGAGAAGTAAAAAAAAGTCCTAAGCTCACTGTCACAGAATTGCATCAAAGAGTGGCATCTTGGGGTCACAAAGTCTCCAAAACAACCATCAGACGCTCTCTACATGCCAACAAGCTGTTTGGGAGGCATGCAAGGAAAAAGCCTTTTCTCACTAACACTAACAAACGTAAACGTCTGGAGTTTGCTAAAGCGGCACTGGGACTTCAACTGGGATTGTGTGCTTTGGTCAGATGAGACTAAGATTGAGCTTTTTGGCAACAAACACTCTAAGTGGGTCTGGCGTAAAACAAAAGATGAGTATGCCGAAAAGCACCTCATGCCCACCGTGAAGTATGGTGGAGGATCTGTGATGCTGTGGGCCTGTTTCTCTTCCAAAGGCCCTGGGAACCTTGTTAGGTGCATGGCATTATGAACGCTTTGAACTACCAGGACATTTTAAATAAAAACCTGATGGCCTCTGCCAGAAAGCTGAAGATTGGTCGTCATTGGGTCTTTCAGCAGGATAATGATCCAAAACATGTGGCAAAATCTACACAAAAATGGTTCAGCAGTCACAAACTCAAGGTCCTCCCATGGCCATCTCAGTCCCCAGACCTCAACCCAATCGAAAACCTGTGGGGCGAGCTAAAGAGGAGATTGCATAAGAGAGGACCCAGGACACTGGATGATCTAGAAAGATTGTGCAAAGAAGAATGGTCAAAGATCCCTCTCTCTGTGTTCTCCAATCTTGTGAAATGTTATAGGAGGAGATTAAGTGCTGTCTTGTTGGCAAAAGGGGGTTGTACAAAGTATTAACATCAGGGGTGCCAATAATTGTGGGACACATGATTTCAAGTTTTTTTTTTTCTAAATGTGTGATTTTTTTTTTTACACCAAAGTAATGTACTTCAATAAAAGGCTGGATTTTTCTCTTTTTTTGCATTTGGGTTCTATGTTGTTTAAAAAAAAAGGAGAATTTTTGGAAGTCCTCGACCACATCTTAAACAGGGGTGCCAATAATTGTGGAGGGCACTGTATATATATATATATATATATATATATATATATATAGGGTTTGTCATCCATCCTATAGCATCTCAACTTTATGTACGTAGAGCGACTGAGGTATACCATTCTGTGGGGTCATATCTATCTGGCAGTAGAGGCTTTAGTTGAGAGGATGACACCTATTGGCATTGTGGACATTTTCACATCACTCATTTTTTAATTTACTCTGCAATCTTAACTTCTTGATTTTAGTGGGCAGAAATAAGAAAACAAAAACAAGATGTAATAGTTTGAAACAACAACAAGTCCTGTTTAGAGAGCTCACTTTGATTTGGTTGTTGTTGTAGTCCAGTTTGGTTTAGTAACCCTTGGTAACCATATATAGCCATACTATGTGTATAACCCTTACTGTATAGTATAGTATAGTATAGTATAGTATAGTATAGTATAGTATAGTATAGTATAGTATAGTATATGCTTTAAGTGCTTTATAATGGTCAATATTTACAAAGGAGATTCTTCATAATTACAAACAGAGAAGATTTGAATTCAACTGCTGATATTAACACTGTATTCCAAAAACAACAACATATGACTACTTGCTTACTTACCAATTCGTTTCTCAACAGACATTTAAAACAGACAAATATATTTATTGCAAACGTATTTTCTATGTAGTATTACTAACATGTATTTATTAAAACATTATTAAAACATTTTTATTAAGAGTCTTGGTACACATGCACGTTTTGTTTTTTTGAAGAGTGGATTCAGAAAGAGAACAGTATTGTACAAAATAATAATAATAATTACAGTTTATAAAAATGCACTTTTTTTATAGCACCTTTGGTGTTCTGTGTTCCGCACAATAGCACCTCTGTGGTTGTATCTTGAGCAGCACTGGTGCTAACAGACAGGGAGGCTGGGCTGGGGGAGGGACGAGGGGGCTGATGCTAACAGACAGGGAGGATGGGCTGGGGGAGGGACGAGGGGGCTGGTGCTAACAGACAGGGAGGATGGGCTGGGGGAGGGACGAGGGGGCTGGTGCTAACAGACAGGGAGGATGGGCTGGGGGAGGGACGAGGGGGCTGGTGCTACCAGACAGGGAGGATGGGCTGGGGGAGACGGGGTAGGAAGTGAGGAGTAGAAGGGAGGTAGGGGGCTTGGGGGGGTGAGTGGGACATCTCTCTAGATAGGGTCATGGGGTAAGGGACGAGAAGGGGGAAGACGAGGAGAGGAAAGGGGGTCTTGGGCGTTGGAGTGAGTGGATCCTCCCTCTTGGTTGGGTGAGGGGGGAAGGGGGTCTTGGGGGTTGGAGTGAGTGGATCCTCCCTCTTGGTTGGGTGAGGGGGGAGGGGTCTTGGGGGTTGGGGTGAGTGGGTCCTCCCTCTTGGTTGGGTGAGGGGGAAGGGGGTCTTGGGGGTTGGGGTGAGTGGGTCCTCCCTCTGTTTGCTGAAAGTGCGCCACTGTCCGTCCACGGCATCAAACATCCTTTATTCCTCATGTCACTCCCTCCCGTTACAAACAAGTTAAAGTCATTACGTGATTGGCCCTACAAGGGCGAGGAGTATTCCCCTGGGACAATGCTTCTATGACAGGGCAGAGGAGGGGGGCACGTTGTTCTCTAGGGGGGTAGGGCAGAGGAGGGGGGCACGTTGTTCTATAGGGGGGCAGAGGAGGGGGGCACGTTGTTCTATAGGGGGGCAGAGGAGGGGGGGCACGTTGTTCTCTAGGGGGGGTTGGGCAGAGGAGGGGGGCACGTTGTTCTCTAGGGGTGGGGTTGGGCAGAGGAGGGGGCACGTTGTTCTCTAGGGGGGGTAGGGCAGAGGAGGGGGGCACGTTGTTCTCTAGGGGGGTAGGGCAGAGGAGGGGGGCACGTTGTTCTCTAGGGGGGGTAGGGCAGAGGAGGGGGGCACATTGTTCTATAGGGGGGGCAGAGGAGGGGGGCACGTTGTTCTCTAGGGGGTAGGGCAGAGGAGGGGGGCACGTTGTTCTCTAGGGGGGTTGGGCAGAGGAGGGGGCACGTTGTTCTCTAGGGGGGTTGGGCAGAGGAGGGGGCACGTTGTTCTCTAGGGGGGGTAGGGCAGAGGAGGGGGGCACGTTGTTCTCTAGGGGGTAGGGCAGAGGAGGGGGTAACGTTGTTCTCTAGGGGGGGTAGGGCAGAGGAGGGGGGCACATTGTTCTCTGGGGGGTAGGGCAGCGTGCTGGTGGTCTGATACTGGTGGTCTTATCATCTTATCAATGATATAAAACACAGGTTTGGTTTAGAGCCTGAGGCTAGGGCAGGGCAAGGCCAGGGTGAGTGGAGAATAGGGGGGTCAGTCGGCAGTACAAGGAACAGAACGCACTCTAACCCTGTCCTTCAGCTGGTCGGGTGGGGTGGGGTGGGGGGGGGGCAGGGGTGGTCTGGTCTGGTCCTAGCCCATGAAGCAGACAGGGCCCACCTCGAAACCGAACCGCTGGTTGGGTTCGCCAAAGTCATTGAACATGACGTCGATGATGGGCACCTGGTCGATACGAGGAGTGTTGATCTCCATCACCGTCTTGGAGTAGCCCAACTTCAGCTGGAGGGGATAGAAGGGAAGGGGGAGGGGGGAGAGGGGAAGGGAAGACGGAGGAGGGGGGAGGGGGGAAGGGAAGGGAAGATGGAGGAGGGGGGAGAGGGGAAGGGAAGACGGAGGAGGGGGGAGAGTGGAAGGGAAGACGGAGGAGGGGGGAGAGGGGAAGGGAAGACGGAGGAGGGGGGAGGGAAGGGAAGGGAAGATGGAGGAGGGGGAGAGGGAAGGGAAGACGGAGGAGGGGGAGAGTGGAAGGGAAGACGGAGGAGGGGGAGAGTGGAAGGAAGGGAAGATGGAGGAGGGTGGAGAGGGAAGGGAAGACGGAGGAGGGGGAGAGGGGAAGGGAAGATGGAGGAGGGGGAGAGGGGAAGGGAAGATGGAGGAGGGGGAGAGTGGAAGGGAAGACGGAGGAGGGGGAGAGGGGAAGGGAAGATGGAGGAGGGGGAGAGGGGAAGGGAAGGGGAGGGGGAGAGGGGAAGGGAAGACGGAGGAGGGGGAGAGGGGAAGGGAAGATGGAGGAGGGGGGAGAGGGGAAGGGAAGACGGAGGAGGGGGGAGAGTGGAAGGGAAGACGGAGGAGGGGGGAGAGGGGAAGGGAAGACGGAGGAGGGGGGAGGGGGGAAGGGAAGGGAAGATGGAGGAGGGGGGAGAGGGGAAGGGAAGACGGAGGAGGGGGGAGAGTGGAAGGGAAGACGGAGGAGGGGGGAGAGTGGAAGGGAAGGGAAGATGGAGGAGGGTGGAGAGGGGAAGGGAAGACGGAGGAGGGGGGAGAGGGGAAGGGAAGATGGAGGAGGGGGGAGAGGGGAAGGGAAGATGGAGGAGGGGGGAGAGTGGAAGGGAAGACGGAGGAGGGGGGAGAGGGGAAGGGAAGATGGAGGAGGGGGGAGAGGGGAAGGGAAGATGGAGGAGGGGGGAGAGGGGAAGGGAAGATGGAGGAGGGGGGAGAGGGGAAGGGAAGATGGAGGAGGGGGAGAGGGAAGGGAAGATGGAGGAGGGGGAGAGGGAAGGGAAGACGGAGGAGGGGGGAGAGGGGAAGGGAAGACGGAGGAGGGGGAGAGGGGAAGGAAGACGGAGGAGGGGGAGAGGGGAAGGGAAGATGGAGGAGGGGGAGAGGGGAAGGGAAGATGGAGGAGGGGAGAGGGGAAGGGAAGATGGAGGAGGGGGGAGAGGGGAAGGGAAGATGGGGGAGGGAGGAGAGGGGAAGGGAAGACGGAGGAGGGGGAGAGGGGAAGGGAAGATGGAGGAGGGGGAGAGGGAAGGGAAGACGGAGGAGGGGGAGAGGGAAGGGAAGATGGAGGAGGGGGAGAGGGGAAGGAAGATGGAGGAGGGGGAGAGGGGAGGAAGATGGAGGAGGGGGAGAGGGAAGGGAAGACGGAGGAGGGGGAGAGTGGAAGGAAAGATGGAGGAGGGGGAGAGTGAAGGGAAGACGGAGGAGGGGGAGTGGAAGGGAAGACGGAGGGGGGAGGGAGTGGAAGGGAAGATGGAGGAGGAAGGAAGACGGAGGGGGGGAGAGGAAGGGAAGACGGAGGAGGGGGAGAGGGGAAGGGAAGACGGAGGAGGGGGAGAGTGGAAGGGAAGACGGAGGAGGGGGAGAGTGGAAGGGAAGATGGAGGAGGGGGAGAGGGGAAGGGAAGATGGAGGAGGGGGAGAGTGGAAGGGAAGATGGAGGAGGGGGGAGAGGGGAAGGGAAGATGGAGGAGGGGGAGAGTGGAAGGGAAGACGGAGGAGGGGGGAGAGTGGAAGGGAAGATGGAGGAGGGGGGAGAGGGGAAGGGAAGACGGAGGAGGGGGAGAGTGGAAGGGAAGATGGAGGAGGGGGGAGGGGGGAGAGGGGAAGGGAAGACGGAGGAGGGGGGAGAGTGGAAGGGAAGATGGAGGAGGGGGGAGAGGGGAAGGGAAGACGGAGGAGGGGGGAGAGGGGAAGGGAAGATGGAGGAGGGGGGAGAGGGGAAGGGAAGATGGAAAGGGAAGGGAGAGGGAGAGAGTTACTGTGGTGATCAAGATCTGATAAAGAACTACCAGTTAACAGGATCAATAAATATCTACTATTTACCAGGATCAATCAATATCTACCAGTTACCAGGATCAATCAATATCTACCAGTAACTACTGTTTGGTAGACCATTTAGTAACAATGCAACAATGTCACCATCTACCCAGTACAATGGAACCAGTGGAATCTCCAATGGAACCAATAGACTCTCAAATGGAACCAATAGACTCTCAAATGGAACCAATGAAATCTCTAATGAAACCAATGGAATTTCCAATGGAACCATTTTTTACATTTTACATCATTTAGCAGACGCTCTTATCCAGAGCGACTTACAGTTAGTGCATACATTACTTTTTTTATTTTCATACTGGCCCCCCGTGGGAATCGAACCCACAACCCTGGCGTTGCAAACGCCATGCTCTACCAACTGAGCTACCTCCCTGCCGGCCATTCCCTCCCCTACCCTGGACGACGCTGGGCCAATTGTGCGCCGCCCAATTGGTCTCCCGGTTGCGGCCGACTCAATCAATAGCAGAGCCTGGATGAATGGGTTATTATCGTAGTGTATATAATATAACCGGTATATAATTTCACCTACATACTGTATATAATATAACCGGTATATAATATAACCTCAATACTGTATATAATATAACCTGTATATAATATAACCTGTATATAATATAACTTACATACTGTATATAATATAACCTGCATACTGTATATAATATAACCTGTATATAATATAACCTCAATACTGTATATAATATAACCTGTATATAATATAACCTCAATACTGTATATAATATAACCTGTAAATAATATAACCTCAATACTGTATATAATATAACCTGTATATAATATAACCTGTATATAATTTAACCTACATACTGTATATAATATAACCTCAATACTGCATATAATTTAACCTGCATACTGTATATAATATAACCTGTATATAATATAACCTGTATATAATTTAACCTGTATATAATATAACCTACATACTGTTTATAATATAACCTAAATTCTGTATATAATCTATACTGTGTCCTTACTGAGCATCCGTCCGACAGTGCCTTGATGAAGGGGTTATTATCATAGGACATCTCCTCGTCGTTGTAACCCAGGAAGCGTAGAGCCTTGTCGTAGCCGTCTGCCTTGGCATCGTACCAGGCTACGGACTGGTGGCAGATGTAGGTGAAGTTCTGACGGGCCGTTGAGCTGAGCAGCTTCAGGAAGGTCATCTGGACCGTCTGGATGGTGTTCTCCTCCATGTCCACGTAGTTCAACTGGGGGAGAGGGTGAGGTAGAGGGGAGGGGGAGAGGGTGAGGTAGAGGGGAGGAGGAAAGGGGGAGGTAGAGGGGAGGGGGAAAGGGGGAGGTAGAGGGGAGGGGGAGAGGGTGAGGTAGAGGGGAGGGGGAGAGGGTGAGGTAGAGGGGAGGAGGAAAGGGGAGGTAGAGGGAGGGGAAAGGGGGAGGTAGAGGGAGGGAGAGGGTGAGGTAGAGGAGGGGGAGAGGGTGAGGTAGAGGGGAAGGGAGGGGGGAGGTAGAGGGAGGGGGAAAGGGGGAGGTAGAGGGGAGGGGGAAAGGGGGGAGGTAGAGGGGGAGGGGGAGAGGGTGAGGTAGAAGGGAGGGGAGAGGGTGAGGTAGAGGGAGGGGAGAGGGTGAGGTAGAGGGAGGGGAGAGGGTGAGGTAGAGGGGAGGAGGAAAGGGGGAGGTAGAGGGGAGGGGAGAGGGGGAGGTAGAGGGGAGGGGGAGAGGGTGAGGTAGAGGGGAGGGAGAGGGGGAGGTAGAGGGGAGGGGGAAAGGGGGAGGTAGAGGGGAGGGGGAAAGGGGGAGGTAGAGGGGAGGGGGAGAGGGTGAGGTAGAAGGGAGGGGGAGAGGGTGAGGTAGAGGGGAGGGGAGAGGGTGAGGTAGAGGGGAGGGGGAGGGGGTGAGGTAGAGGGGAGGGAGGATGGGAGGGAGGAGAGTTGGAGAAATGGTGACAGTTGTCATTGAAAGTGATTTTGAATTTCAGAAATCTATAACTTCTTTGAGAGTTGGATATTTCCTATACTTACTATTTTTCCCCGTTTAAATTCACTGAACCATGATCCTGGAGCCTCCTTGGGCCAGTTAGATATTCTGACCTGTTACACAGAATACATAGAAATAAAACAACATGCTAACTGTTAATGTCTCTGAATAAAATATATATACAGAATAGGTCTAACAGTGAGTATGAAAATGCAGTGAAAATTCAGGTTCAAATTTACTGCAACTTGTTCTTGTATCTATAGGCATTATATACGTTATTTCCCAGTAACGTACACCGGCGGACTTCTTGTCGGGGTAGATACAGGTCTCTCCTCCAGCGGTGAAGTTACAGTAGACCTTGAAGGAGTCTCCAGTACAGCCCTGGTTAGGATCGATCCAGTATTCACCTGAACATCACAACACACATTACACACAGCCATTAACATGATGTACTGGGGCCATATGGCAAGGTTAATGCACAATGCCTCATATTACTGTATATCGGGAATCACTCAGATTGAATGAGATGCCCAGATTGAATGATATGCTCAGATTGAGAGAGACTCAGATTGAGAGAGACGCTCAGATTAAGAGAGACGCTCAGATTAAGAGAGACGCTCAGATTGAGAGAGACACTCAGATTGAGAGAGACGCTCAGATTGAGAGAGACTCAGATTGAGAGAGACTCAGATTAAGAGAGACTCAGATTGAGAGAGACTCAGTTTGAGAGAGACTCAGATTAAGAGAGACGCTCAGATTGAGAGAGAGACTCAGATTGAGAGAGACTCAGATTGAGAGAGACTCAGATTAAGAGAGAGACTCAGATTGAGAGAGACTCAGATTGAGAGAGACTCAGATTGAGAGAGACTCAGATTGAGAGAGACTCAGATTGAGAGAGACGCTCAGATTGAGAGAGACGCTCAGATTGAGAGAGACGCTCAGATTGAGAGAGACTCAGATTGAGAGAGACTCAGATTAAGAGAGAGACTCAGATTGAGAGAGACTCAGATTGAGAGAGACTCAGATTGAGAGACTCAGATTAAGAGAGACGCTCAGATTGAGAGAGACGCTCAGATTGAGAGAGACGCTCAGATTGAGAGAGACTCAGATTGAGAGAGACTCAGATTGAGAGAGACTCAGATTGAGAGAGACTCAGATTGAGAAAAGCACTGCTCTTTACTTTTTTTACTTTACTTTTCAGTCACATAAACCTTTGCCAAGTAAATATCACATTTGTAAATGAAGAGTTAATATGGAAGTATACACAGAGTCTGGAACTGGTAGTCCTTCTACCTGGTTCTGTTCTCTAAAAGCCTGGGTACCAGTCTGGTTCTGTTGTCTAAAGGCCTGGGTACCAGTCTGGTTCTGTTCTCTAATAGCCTGGGTACCAGTCTGGTTCTGTTCTCTAAAAGCCTGGGTACCAGTCTGGTTCTGTTCTCTAATAGCCTGGGTACCAGTCTGGTTCTGTTCTCTAAAAGCCTGGGTACCAGTCTGGTTCTGTTGTCTAAAAGCCTGGGTACCAGTCTGGTTCTGTTGTCTAATAGCCTGGGTACCAGTCTGGTTCTGTTGTCTAAAAGCCTGGGTACCAGTCTGGTTCTGTTGTCTAAAAGCCTGGGTACCAGTCTGGTTCTGTTGTCTAATAGCCTGGGTACCAGTCTGGTTCTGTTGTCTAATAGCCTGGGTACCAGTCTGGTTCTGTTGTCTAATAGCCTGGGTACCAGTCTGGTTCTGTTCTCTAAAGGCCTGGGTACCAGTCTGGTTCTGTTGTCTAAAAGCCTGGGTACCAGTCTGGTTCTGTTCTCTAATAGCCTGGGTACCAGTCTGGTTCTGTTGTCTAAAAGCCTGGGTACCAGTCTGGTTCTGTTGTCTAATAGCCTGGGTACCAGTCTGGTTCTGTTCTCTAATAGCCTGGGTACCAGTCTGGTTCTGTTCTCTAATAGCCTGGGTACCAGTCTGGTTCTGTTCTCTAATAGCCTGGGTACCAGTCTGGTTCTGTTCTCTAATAGCCTGGGTACCAGTCTGGTTCTGTTCTCTAATAGCCTGGGTACCAGTCTGGTTCTGTTGTCTAAAAGCCTGGGTACCAGTCTGGTTCTGTTGTCTAAAGGCCTGGGTACCAGTCTGGTTCTGTTCTCTAATAGCCTGGGTACCAGTCTGGTTCTGTTGTCTAAAAGCCTGGGTACCAGTCTGGTTCTGTTGTCTAAAGGCCTGGGTACCAGTCTGGTTCTGTTCTCTAAAAGCCTGGGTACCAGTCTGGTTCTGTTGTCTAAAAGCCTGGGTACCAGTCTGGTTCTGTTGTCTAAAAGCCTGGGTACCAGTCTGGTTCTGTTCTCTAAAAGCCTGGGTACCAGTCTGGTTCTGTTCTCTAATAGCCTGGGTACCAGTCTGGTTCTGTTCTCTAATAGCCTGGGTACCAGTCTGGTTCTGTTGTCTAATAGCCTGGGTACCAGCCTGGTTCTGTTCTCTAATAGCCTGGGTACCAGTCTGGTTCTGTTCTCTAATAGCCTGGGTACCAGTCTGGTTCTGTTGTCTAAAAGCCTGGGTACCAGTCTGGTTCTGTTGTCTAAAGGCCTGGGTACCAGTCTGGTGCTGTTGTCTAATAGCCTGGGTACCAGTCTGGTTCTGTTGTCTAATAGCCTGGGTACCAGTCTGGTTCTGTTGTCTAAAAGCCTGGGTACCAGTCTGGTTCTGTTCTCTAATAGCCTGGGTACCAGTCTGGTTCTGTTGTCTAAAAGCCTGGGTACCAGTCTGGTTCTGTTCTCTAATAGCCTGGGTACCAGCCTGGTTCTGTTGTCTAAAGGCCTGGGTACCAGTCTGGTTCTGTTCTCTAATAGCCTGGGTACCAGTCTGGTTCTGTTGTCTAAAGGCCTGGGTACCAGTCTGGTTCTGTTCTCTAAAAGCCTGGGTACCAGTCTGGTTCTGTTCTCTAATAGCCTGGGTACCAGTCTGGTTATGTTCTCTAATAGCCTGGGTACCAGTCTGGTTATGTTCTCTAATAGCCTGGGTACCAGTCTGGTTCTGTTCTCTAATAGCCTGGGTACCAGTCTGGTTCTGTTGTCTAATAGCCTGGGTACCAGTCTGGTTCTGTTCTCTAATAGCCTGGGTACCAGTCTGGTTCTGTTGTCTAAAGGCCTGGGTACCAGTCTGGTTCTGTTCTCTAATAGCCTGGGTACCAGTCTGGTTCTGTTGTCTAAAGGCCTGGGTACCAGTCTGGTTCTGTTCTCTAATAGCCTGGGTACCAGCCTGGTTCTGTTGTCTAAAGGCCTGGGTACCAGTCTGGTTCTGTTGTCTAATAGCCTGGGTACCAGTCTGGTTCTGTTGTCTAATAGCCTGGGTACCAGTCTGGTTCTGTTGTCTAATAGCCTGGGTACCAGTCTGGTTCTGTTCTCTAATAGCCTGGGTACCAGTCTGGTTCTGTTGTCTAAAGGCTTGGGTACCAGTCTGGTTCTGTTCTCTAATAGCCTGGGTACCAGTCTGGTTCTGTTGTCTAAAGGCCTGGGTACCAGTCTGGTTCTGTTCTCTAATAGCCTGGGTACCAGCCTGGTTCTGTTGTCTAAAGGCCTGGGTACCAGTCTGGTTCTGTTGTCTAATAGCCTGGGTACCAGTCTGGTTCTGTTCTCTAATAGCCTGGGTACCAGTCTGGTTCTGTTCTCTAAAGGCCTGGGTACCAGTCTGGTTCTGTTGTCTAATAGCCTGGGTACCAGTCTGGTTCTGTTCTCTAAAAGCCTGGGTACCAGTCTGGTTCTGTTCTCTAATAGCCTGGGTACCAGTCTGGTTCTGTTCTCTAAAAGCCTGGGTACCAGTCTGGTTCTGTTCTCTAAAAGCCTGGGTACCAGTCTGGTTCTGTTGTCTAAAAGCCTGGGTACCAGTCTGGTTCTGTTCTCTAATAGCCTGGGTACCAGTCTGGTTCTGTTGTCTAAAGGCCTGGGTACCAGTCTAGTTCTGTTCTCTAATAGCCTGGGTACCAGTCTGGTTCTGTTCTCTAAAAGCCTGGGTACCAGTCTGGTTCTGTTCTCTTGCCAACTCCTTATCACGTATTGTCACACCAAACGTTGTTGGCATGATCGGACCAGACTAGATCTCTAACCTGATCGCACACAGATCTGGGACCAGACTAGGCCCACCACCAGGGATATCAGACTGGCTGAGGTGCAGGAAAGACTCTGGATCCCCTATCTCTCTAATGACCCACCACCAGGGATATCAGACTGACTGAGGTGCAGGTGGTTGTAAAACATCCTATACCAAGGCTATTCAACTACTTTTAACACCATGTGACTGGAATCTCTGTCGCTGGCCAATTAGAGATGCTAGCCAATGAACGAACTACCAGGTAGAACATCAACTAGCAGTACATCAGCCCTCCAGACATCTGACCTGTCCTGTTCTTTACCATGTGACCAGACTAGGATAAAAACTCTGGACCCTATCTCTCTAACCCACCGTCAGGGAAGTCAGGCTGGCTGAGGTGCAGGTCGTTACAGGTCCTGGCAGGGTTGTCCTGCGTCCCCATGGGGAACTTCATCCTCTCGATGTCCTGCTTCAGGTTGTTCAGGGAACCGAACACGTCCTCCATGTCCGCTGTGGCCTCCGCGTCGCCCTGCACGCCGTCGTCCTCCGCCTGCCGTCTGTTCTTCCTGCTCGCCTGCTGGATGGGCAGCGGCTGGATGATGTCCCCAGGAGGACCCTGAAATGGAAGAGCACAGAGGTCAGGGGTCAGTGAAATTGGCCAATCAGAAATAGGCGAAAGGTCAATCAAAGTGGAGAGTCGTGAAAGCATCTGAGCTCTTGTTGAGAGAGGAAATGTTGACTTACAGGAGGTCCGGGTGGTCCGATCATACCAGTGTCGCCCTTCTGGCCAGCTCCACCCTAACAACAGACAGAGGACACAACATTACACACGGACGTTATCACACCAGTCATATATACCACAGAGGGATCTTAGTGTTTTCAGTTAGTCTTCTGGTGAACAGAACTTACCGTTGATCCCTTGGAACCTTTAGAACCTACAGCTCCCTAAGGGGAAAGAAAAAGAGAGACACACAGTGAACAGTAAGACTAGGAACATGATGAAATGGTAGAAAATGTGGATGTTTTGACAAGGAACTTACAGGAATACCAGGGGGACCAGGAGGCCCAAGAGGACCAGCGGAACCGCCAACACCCTACAGAGACACAGCACAGCAGTATTAACCAATGAGATAAGACTTTACAGTAGTATGAACCAATGAGCTAAGACTTTACAGTAGTATGAACCAATGAGCTAAGACTTTACAGTAGTATGAACCAATGAGCTAACACTTTACAGTAGTATGAACCAATGAGCTAACACTTTACAGTAGTATGAACCAATGAGCTAACACTTTACAGTAGTATGAACCAATGAGCTAACACTTTACATAAAGGTGTGGTTAATAAAAGATTAATGCGCCATTCATCGACTATTAATCATTTGTTTATAGATAGTTAATCAATGAGTAATACACTTGTCAGTCACTTACAGCATCTCCCTTGCCTCCACCAGTTCCCTGGGGTCCAGGCAGACCTCTGTCTCCCTTCTCTCCGAACTCACCAGGCGGTCCAATCAGACCAATCAGACCTGGGTGACCCTGGAGGACAGGGAGAGAGAGAGGGGGAGGGAGAGAGAGAGGGAGGGAGAGAGAGGGGGAGGGGAAGAGAGAGAAGGAGAGAGGGGGAGGGAGAGAGAGAGGTGGAGGGGAAGAGAGAGAAGGAGAGCGAGAAAGCGAGAGAGAGATGGAGAGAGGGGGAGGAGAGAGAGATGTGGACAGTGTTAGATGGGATATTCACACAGTACACGACAGAGAGAGAAATAGCTTCAGATTAACTGTCACAGAAATAGTGTAAACAGACATCCACAGACAGGAGAAATGCTGTAGCAGTGATCAATCACACGCAAATCACATGTAACTTTGTCAACATCTTTGCTCATCACAATCTGTTGTTAACTTATGCCAAGTAACATTATGTAGATTAAACTAACGAGTTGAAACCACCTGCCACTTTATTAGTGGTCTCTGTGTGTTGCGGGTAACAAAATACTGTCTTAGTTACGAAGGTAAAGGACCATTCTGTTTATAGAATAGATTTAACAGTGGTAGTGCGTCTATGGCACCTGCTACTGTAACTAGAGTCTATTGCTAGGTCTACTATACTGCTGCATGCTAGCTCTAAACATTTACATTTACATTTTAGTCATTTAGCAGATGCTCTTATCCAGAGCGACTTACAGTTAGTGAATACGTTATTATTATTTATTTTTTATACTGGCCCCCCGTGGGAATCGAACCCACAACCCTGGCGTTGCAAACGCCATGCTCTATCAAGTGAGCTACATCCCTGCCGGCCATTCCCTCCCCTACCCTGGACGACCCTAGGCCAATTGTGCGCCGCCCATGAGTCTCCCGGTCGCGGCCGGCTGCGACAGAGCCTGGATTCGAACCAGGATCTCTAGTGGCACAGTTAGCACTGCGATGCAGTGCCTTAGACCACTGCGCCACTCAGGAGTATAAACCTATGATCATTACACACATTCGATTAAATCACGTGTACATATTCAATCACCACATTAAATCACATAGAGAGTTGACTCTGTAAAGCACAAACTTTGTTAACTTTGAAAGAGAGATGGAGGGAACATTATTTTTCTCTATAACGTCGTCGTCAGCATCAGAATGTTCTAGTCGTACCTTTTCTCCCTTACCGCCAGAAGTTCCTTTCAAACCAGCAAGACCAGGGGGACCCTGAAAAGAGAGAAACATCCGGAATCAGTTTGTCACAGACGGACTAATCAGTGGATGGAACAGTATATCTAAGGATGAGTCACCCTCCAGTATAAGGTGCTTTGAGTTGGAGGAAAAGGGGGCTATGTAAATACACGTAAATACAAAAACCTTGTAATTATCATGTTGTTATCATGTTGTTATTACCATTGGTCCGGGAGGTCCGTCCATTCCAGAAGCACCAGGAAGTCCTTGTTCACCCTGAGAATATGTATCACATCCTCCATTACATTATCCTTCACATTATCCATCACATTATCGTCACATTATCATTATTATTACCATTATCACACCATTTTAATCTTGATAATGTGATGATAAGCATATATATGTAACATACACTGTATCTGTCATCTGATTAGTTAGGACCTGAATCTAGCCAGCTAACTCATTTTATTGATTTATTTAACCTTTATTTTACCAGGTAAGTTGACTGAGAACACATTCTCATTCACAGCGACGACCTGTGGAATAGTTACAGGGGAAAGGAGGGGGCGATGAATGAGCCAATTGGAAGCAGGGGATGATTAGGTGGCCATGATGGTATGAAGGCCAGATTGGGAATTTAGCCAGGACACCGGGGTTAACACCCCTACTCTTACGATCAGTTCCATGGGATCTTTAGTGACCACAGAGAGTCGGGACACCCGTTTAACGTCCCATCTGAAAGACTGCACCCTACACAGGGCAATGTCCCCATCACTGCCCTGGGGCACTGGGATCTCCTTAGACCAGAGGAAAGACTGCCTCCTACTGGCCCTCCAACACCACTTCCATCTGGTCTCCCATCCAGGGGAGTCTCCCGTCCCTGCTTAGCTTCAGAGGAGTCATGACAGCGATACTGTAGTGTGTAGATCATGCATAACAGATTGTGTATAGCTAGTTAACTCACAACAGGGCCGGGGATTCCACGCAGGCCGTCAGGTCCAGGCTTCCCAGAGGGCCCCTGGGGTCCGACAGGTCCAGTTTTACCATCAGGCCCATCTGCTCCAGCCTCACCCTGCAATACACAATCATAACATTGAATACCACTGTATCAATATTTTCAGCCTCACCCTGCAATACACAATCATAACATTGAATACCACTGTATCAATATTTTCAGCCTCACCCTGCAAAACACAATCATAACATTGAATACCACTGTAATCAATATCTTCAGCCTCACCCTGCAAAACACAATCATAACATTGAATACCACTGTAATCAATATCTTCAGCCTCACCCTGCAAAACACAATCATAACATTCAATACCACTGTAATCAATATCTTCAGCCTCACCCTGCAAAACACAATCATAACATTGAATACCACTGTAATCAATATCTTCAGCCTCACCCTGCAAAACACAATCATAACATTGAATACCACTGTATCAATATCTTCAGCCTCACCCTGCAAAACACAATCATAACATTGAATACCACTGTAATCAATATCTTCAGCCTCACCCTGCAAAACACAATCATAACATTCAATACCACTGTAATCAATATCTTCAGCCTCACCCTGCAAAACACAATCATAACATTCAATACCACTGTAATCAATATCTTCAGCCTCACCCTGCAAAACACAATCATATAACATTCAATACCACTGTAATCAATATCACACAGTAGTAACATTCAGCTACATTCAAATCAGTTCAGCATGACCTTCCTTCCTCGGGGACGTTTCACCGTGTTGTTGTACTACCTGATTCATCTAATCAAGGACTTGATGATTAGCTGACATGTTGAATCAGAATACATAGTATAGGCATAGAAGAGAGAGAGAGAGATCTATAAATTAGACTTATAAAGTGAAGGTGAAAACTGTTTAATACAGTTCAATTACTGTACTACTACAACTGGCTCAAAACGGTTGAGGGCTGATATCAATACCATGCATGCCAGTCTCTCTTGGCTAAGCGTTGAGGAGAGACTGACTGCATCACTTCTTTTATAAGAAACATTCATGTGTTGAAAATCCCAAATTGTTTGCATAGTCAACTTACACACAGCTCTGACACACACACACTTACCCCACCAGACATGCCACCAGAGGTCTCTTCACAGTCCCCAAATTCAGAACAAATTCAAGAAAGCGTACAGTATTATATAGAGCCATTATTGCATGTAACTCCCTTCCATCTCATATTGCTCAAATAAACAGCAAACCTGGTTTCAAAAATCAGATAAAGCAACACCTCATGGCACAAGGCCTCTCCCCTATTTGACCTAGATAGTTTGTGTGTATGTATTGATATGTAGGCTACGTGTGCCATTTTAAATTGATGTAGTTCTGTCCTTGAGCTGTTCTTGTCTATTAATGTTCTGTATTATGTCATGTTTCATGTTTTGTGTGGACCCCAAGAAGAGCAGCTCCTGCTTTCGCAACAGATAATGGGGATCCTAATAAAAAAATTAAAAAACTGAAGTTCTCGGGAGGATTCTATTAGAATTAAGTCCTATTCACCCTCAAAAGATAAGGCACCTTTCAGAGGTTTTTGGGAATTACAACAATCACACAGAAGCCTCAACTCAGTCACCTGATGTCCTCCATCAGGCCATGAGAACAGACACAAAGGATTGGAGATCCATAAATGTACCGTCAGATCGGACAACGGCGTTGGAGGATTAAACCGTTCTGGATTAAACCGTTCTGACAACCAATTAGAAGCCAGCTTTGACAGACCAGAAAGTTCTGAGAGGCTTTGCCTGTCTCCATCACATCAACTCTAATCCTACACTTCTGTTTGAATGGACGTGTGTGTGTGTGTGTGTGTGTGTGTGTGTGTGTGTGTGTGTGTGTGTGTGTGTGTGTGTGTGTGTGTGTGTGTGTGTGTGTGTGTGTGTGTGTGTCTGTGTGTGTGTGTGTGTGTGTGTGTGTGTGTGTGTGTGTGTGTGTGTGTGTGTCTGTGTGTGTGTGTGTGTGTGTCTGTGTGTGTGTGTGTGTGTGTGTGTCTGTGTGTGTCTGTGTGTGTTCTGTGTGTGTGTGTGTGTGTGTGTGTGTGTGTGTGTGTGTGTGTGTGTGTGTGTCTGTGTGTGTGTGTGTGTGTGTGTGTGTGTGTGTCTGTGTGTGTGTGTGTCTGTGTCTCTCTCTGTGTGTCTCTGCCTCTTACCTTAGAACCCTTCTCTCCTTGTCTTCCCTCAGTTCCGGCTGGTCCAATTGGTCCCTATAGGGGTAAGAGGCACCACTCATCAGCTTGGTATACAGTGTACAATCACAGATGGTTAAAACAGTCTAGAGATAATACAACATCTATTTAGTATATACACTTGGGGTGAAAAAAACGGTGCTTATTCAAGTAAAAATATATACTGTATATATATATATGTTGAGTAATAACTATTGATGGTCATGTCTCAATATACGACTGATGACCTTGACTAGAAGCAGAACCAGCTTAGAGCAGGTCAGATAGGGACAATCGGCTCCAGTAAATTAGATTCTATTCACACTGGTAGTGTAGCTAAAGGAGGCTATGGTATTAAGATCTGAATAACCGCCTGTGGCTAAAGCATTACAAACAGGTTGTTGTTTTAGCATCACTGTCCATAACCTGGATGGCCCTGGATGGCCCTGGATGGCCCTGGATGGCCCTGGATGGCCCTGGATGGCCCTGGGTTACGGACACCGATCCGTCTTTCTTTTAACAGAGTCCAACCCAACTGACTGAGCTAAGCATCGCCATGCATCAATTACCTACACACCTACTGTAAGTCAGAAATCGTACATGTATGTATATAGGGAAATGCTCATTTGAATATTGTAAATGGACATATGTTTTCATCTGCCCAGCAGTTTGTGTCATCGGTGTGATATGCCTTGGAAATATCGCTTACTGAGCACCAGAAGCTGTGTCATCGGCGTGATATGTCTTGGAAATATCGCTTACTAAGCACCAGAAGCTGTGTCATCAGCGTGATATGTCTTGGAATATATGAGAGGATCTGCATAGAAGAATGGGAGAATTTCCCCAAATACAGGTGTGCCAAACTTGTAGCGTCATACCCAAGAAGACTCGAGGTTGTAATCGCTGCCAAAGGTGCTTCAACAAAGTACTGAGTAAAGAGTCTGAATATTTATGTAAATGTGATATTTCCTTCTTTTTTTAAATCTACATTTGATAAAAATTCTAAAAAACCAGTTTTTGCTTCGTCACTATGTGGTATTGTGTGTAGATTGATGATGGAAAAAAACAATTTAATCAATTTTAGAATAAGGCTCGAATGTAACAAAATGTGGAAAAAGTCAAGGGTCTGAATACTTTCCGAATGCACTGTATATGACAATAATACATCTATATGACTATATTAATACATCCATATGACAATATTAATTCATCTATATGACTATATTAATACATCTATATGACTATATTAATACATCCATATGACTATATTAATACATCTATATGACTATATTAATACATCTATATGACTATATTAATACATCCATATGACTATATTAATACATCCATATGACTATATTAATACATCTATATGACTATATTAATACATCTGTATGACTATATTAATACATCTATATGACTATATTAATACATCTATATGACTATATTAATACATCTATATGACTATATTAATACATCCATATGATTATATTATGACTATACTGTCCCCCGGTGTAGCTGACACAATGAGTTGAATATGTATAGCATCTATTGTGTGTCGTGCAGGGGGAAAGTCCATAAAGACTGTAGCTTTCAACTCATATTTTTCCACAACACAAATTAGATTTTACAAGTGAAGGAAAACCCTCACACTTGACGCTGAGCCACGTAGAAACACATCTTTGATTTGATGGTGCAATAACATAAAGTGTGAGTAACACCAGTACGTTAAAGTAACACCAGTACGTTCCAATTGACTTCGAATTGAACTGAATTGAAGCTTCCATTTTAAAAGAAAACGTTTTGGGCCACGTCCCAAACGGCACCATGTTCACTATGTAGTGCACCACACTTGACCAAAGGTAGTGCACTACATAAGGAATAGGTTTCTATTTGGGATGCGGGACACTTGTTCTTGTCACCATGCAGTGCCAACTCTTTATTATTTGACAGTATTGGTGTAGCGGTTTATAGCATTTTATAGCATTTTACTGCTTCTCCATTAAAGGTGACGGCTTTAATTGGGCCAGGTTGTACAAGTGGTAAGAAAACATAGGCTGCGTCCCAAACGGGCACCCTAACCCTTTGTAAAGTGCACTACTTTTCACCAGAGGGAAGAGTGTGCACATTTGGGATGCAGTTAATCTCCACGCTCGACAGCGAGGCCCGGGTTGTGTGACACGATCGGCAGGAGGTGCCAGAGGTAAGAATGACATCTTGACATCCTGGACTTGAGTGTTCATCCCACTGCTTTCGCATCACTGTCAGTCAAACTGAAAACAGGTCGATGTTCTATTATAAAACGAATCAAAAACAAAAAACCATCTCTGAATATTGGCTTGTGTGGAGAGTTGCTGCTCAACCAAGGGAAATCAGATTAGTATTGTAGTGTATTGTACCTAGTATTTCAATTCAGCAACATCTACAATTTTGGATAATGGTGAGTAACCTTGCCTGAAACATGGAACATGTGTTAGCTCCGCTAGCGAATACCTTAGTGGGCTAATAAAGTTTTGTTGGCAGACACTTACCCTCTTCCCGGGTGGTCCTGGTGGCCCAGCTTCTCCAGAAGGACCAGATGGGCCCTGAAACAACACACCCCAGACCAGTTAGGTACCAGATCCACAATACAACAACAACAACATCATCATCATCATCATCATCATCAATCCTCAACAACAACCTTATCATCAACATCAACAACAACAACAACAACCTCATCATCAACATCCTCAACAACAACAACAACAACAGTGAATTCTATATCAGTTAGGAAGGATCTTGTGCCAGCGAAATTGTGATCTGTGTTGGACAATGTTGACATTATTTATATGCAACCCTCCAATACCTTTAAAGTGGATCTGACAGTGTTTTAGCTTATTAGAATCTGTTCACATACACCCCCAGGAAGAATATGATGCCTTTTTTAAAAAAAATTCTGACAAGCGAGCGATTAGATATGGTCATTTTCAGTTTTCATACATTCATAGAATGTTTGGGAATGACGTATAGTGAGGCGTTTGTGAAAATTCTATAGTAATATAGAGCGGGAAAGCAGCCGAGCGTTTGGACAATTAATAGACACTGCAGTAAATAAAACCCTAATAAAAACATCTGTCTCGTCCAGGAACGGACTCTACACCGACCGGTGCGCCATAGCCAATCAGAGCTACAGTAGGCCTATATGCAAATAAGCTATTTGCCACACAGGCCTGCCATCATTCACTTTGAACTGGACGGTGTGTTTACAGGCAGTAGCAACAGCGCGACATTAGATCATTAGAAAGCATTCGCCACAAAATACACCTGAATGGATTTCTGCAAATATGTAAACACCACGGGAGTCCTCTTACATTTGGGAACTTTACAGTCCTATTGATCAAACAACCATGAAAAGGTAGGCTCTCTCTCCCTCAGTTATGCACATCAACAACAACTTAGGCTCCATGTTCTTAGTTTGGTAAATAAATAGCTATATAAATAGTTACGCTAGCCTACTAGCCACGTTATGACTGACTTGTGATCATTGCCCTTGCTAGTTTGATTGTATTGACATTCCCAGCCTTGGTTAAATTCATCCGTTTTCTCCAAAATATTGAGTAATTGAAACTGAAACAGTGCATGTCCAGGCCAGCTGTGATTTACAACCTGATAGCAATATTTGTTGGACTACCAATAAATGTATTGGTGAATTATATTAATCATGCATTGAATTGAGTCCATCTATTCTGCCTTACTTAAACCTGACTTAAAGCCTGAAATTCTGAGTCAAATAATAGCCTATTTTTAAAACCTCTTATGAAGCTGGATTTGTAGCATAAACTGGGAATTTGATATTTTTGACTAATATTATGATTGATTGTTTGTTTAATAACTGCAACGTAGTTTAGTTTATTTTGCACAAATAGAAAGACAGTTTGTAACAGTCAGTAAAAACAGCCAAAAACGGCTTGTCGAGCAGTCATAAATCACACAGATTCAGCAGTGTAGACAAACAAACTATAATAGTAGAGAGAATTATTTATTTCAGCTTTTATTTCTTTCATCACATTCCCAGTGGGTCAGAAGTTTACATACACTCAATTAGTATTTGGTAGCATTGCCTTTAAATTGTTTAACTTGGGTCAAACGTTTCGGGTAGCCTTCCACAAGCTTCCCACAATAAGTTGGGTGAATTTTGGCCCATTCCTCCTGACAGAGCTGGTGTAACGGAGTCAGGTTTGTAGGCCTCCTTGCTCGCATACGCTTTTTCAGTTCTGCCCACAAATGTTCTATAGGATTGAGGTCAGGGCTTTGTGATGGCCACTCCAATACCTTGACTTTGTTGTCCTTAAGCCATTTTGCCACAACTTTGGAAGTATGCTTGGGGTCATTGTCCATTTGGAAGACCCATTTGCGACCAAGCTTTAACTTCCTGTCTGATGTCTTGAGCTGTTGCTTCAATATATCCACATAATTTTCCTTCCTCATGATGCCATCTATTTTGTGAAGTGCACCAGTCTCTCCTGCAGCAAAGCACCCCCACAGCATGATGCTGCCACCCCCGTGCTTCACAGTTGGGATGGTGTTCTTCGGCTTGCAAGCATCCCCATTTTTCCTCCAAACATAACCATGGTCATTATGGCCAAACAGTTCTATTTTTGTTCAACCAGAGGACATTTCTCCAAAAAGTATGATCTTTGTCCCCATGTGCAGTTGCAAACCGTAGTCTGTCTTTTTAATGGCGGATTTGGAGCAGTGGCTTCTTCCTTGCTGAGAGGCCTTTCAGGTTATGTCGATATAGGACTCGTTTTACAGTGGATATAAATACTTTTGTACCTGTTTCCTCCAGCATCTTCACAAGGTCCTTTGCTGTTGTTCTGGGATTGATTTGCACTTTTCGCACCAAAGTACGTTCATCTCTAGGAGACAGAACGCGTCTCCTTCCTGAGCGGTATGACGGCTGTGTGGTCCCATGGTGTTTATACTTGCGTACTATTGTTTGTACAGATGAACGTGGTACCTTCAGGCATTTGGAAATTGCTCCCAAGGATGAACCAGACTTGTGGAGGTCTACAATGTTTTTTCTGAGGTCTTGGCTGATTTCTTTAGATTTTCCCATGATGTTAAGCAAAGAGGCACTGAGTTTGAAGGTAGGCCTTGAAATACATCCACAGGTACACCTCCAATTGAGTCAAATGATGTCAATTAGCCTATCAGAAGCTTCTAAAGCCATGACATCATTTTCTGGAATTTTCCATGCTGTTTAAAAGCACAGTCTACTTAGTGTATGTAAACTTCTGACACATTGGAATTGTGATACAGTGAATTATAAGTGAAATAATCTGTCTGTAAACAATTGTTGGAAAAATTACTTGTGTCATGCACAAAGTAGATGTCCTAACCGACTTGCCAAAACTATAGTTTGTTAACAAGAAATTTGTGGAGTGGTTGAAAAACGAGTTTTAATGACTCCAACCTAAGTGTATGTAAACTTCCGACTTCAACTGTATAACAGCCTCCACTCTTCTGGGAAGGCTTTCCACTAGATGTTGAAACATTGCTGCGGGGGACTTGCTTCCATTCAGCCATGAGCATTAGTGAGGTCGGGCACTGATATTGAGTGATTAGGCCTGGCTCGCAGTCGGCATTCCAATTCATCCCAAAGGTGTTGGATGGGGTTGAGGTCAGGGCTCTGTTCAGGCCAGTCAAATTCTTCCACACTGATCTTGACAAACAATTTTTGTATGGACCTCGCTTTGTGCACGGGGGCATTGTCATGCTGAAACAGGAAAGGGCCTTCCCCAAACTGTTGCCACAAAGTTGGAAGCACAGAATCATCTAGAATGTCATCGTATGCTGTAGCGTTAAGATTTCCCTTCACTGGAACTAAGGGGCCTAAACCAAACCATGAAAAACAGCCCCAGACCATTATTCCTCCTCCACCAAACTTTACAGTTGGCACTAGGTATTGGGGCAGGTAGCGTTCTCCTGGCATCCGCCAAACCCAGATTCA
>NC_059228.1:32075058-32107558 GCF_020615455.1 Coregonus clupeaformis | reverse complement strand
TAATACGACATGTAGCCTATTTGAAACGATGAGCCCTTCTTACAGTCACCTTTACCTGTTGTTTATTAAAATACTTTTCATTCAAATCCATATGGTTTGGTTTCAATACTTCAAAAAAACCAAATGGTAGGTCCAGTTAGTCACAAAATTAGAATGGGTGTTGGTTAAATGAGGATTTTAATGAACGGAGCGAATTTGTAACGGCAGTTTTTTGTTCCTGTGAGCGGTTGGAAAGGAAGTGGAACGCTGGCAGCCAGTACCACTACCGCTCAACTCCACTCACATACTCTGGCTGGAATCAGAATCATAACATGAGTATCGGTTATAGGTCCACAAACATGTAAATACTGTTAACATTGTGAATGGAGATGTTGTCAAAGCACTTTGAATAAAAGCTTTGACGTGACTTACGGGGTTGCCCTTGGGACCGTCGTCTCCTCCAGGTCCGCGGGCGCCTGCAGGACCAGCAGCTCCAGGTGGTCCTGACTCTCCCTTCTCCCCGGTCTCTCCTCTGGGGCCCTGGAGAGAAGATGTCAGCATGGTTAGCACACTGATATCAGAACTATCTCTCTCTCTCTCTCTCTCTCTCTCTCTCTCTCTCTCTCTCTCTCTCTCTCTCTCTCTCTCTCTCTCTCTCTCTCTCTCTCTCTCTCTCTCTCTCTCTCTCTCTCTCTCTCTCTCTCTCTCTCTCTCTCTCGTCTCCTGTCTCTCCTGTCTCTCCCCTGGGACCCTGAAGAGAGACACGTCACAACTGTTATCATACTGAGCATCAGTGGGTGTCACATCAAAGCCGTCACCATCTCTCGGTGTCTGTCTCACCATCTCTCGGTGTTTGTCTCTCTCTAGTAACTGGCCTATTCCAGCAGACCTGCGTGTGGATCTGATTTTCAGTCCATTCCAAAGCAGCACCTCTCCAATCGTTAACGGGACCGGTAAAGTTTGATCTGTCCCTGTTCCCTGTTCCCCCCCTACCTGTCACTATCTGTCCCTGTTCCCCCCCTACCTGTCACTATCTGTCCCTGTTCCCCCCCTACCTGTCACTATCTGTCCCTGTTCCCCCACTACCTGTCACTATCTGTCCCTGTTTCCCCCCTACCTGTCACTCTCTGTCCCTGTTCCCCCCCTACCTGTCACTATCTGTCCCTGTTCCCCCTACCTGTCACTATCTGTCCCTGTTCCCCCCTACCTGTCACTATCTGTCCCTGTTCCCCCCTACCTGTCACTATCTGTCCCTGTTCCCCCCTACCTGTCACTCTCTGTCCCTGTTCCCCCTACCTGTCACTCTCTGTCCCTGTTCCCCCTACCTGTCACTCTCTGTCCCTGTTCCCTCCCTACCTGTCACTATCTGTCCCTGTTCCCCCTACCTGTCACTCTCTGTCCCTGTCCCCCCTACCTGTCACTCTCTGTCCCTGTTCCCCCCTACCTGTCACTCTCTGTCCCTGTTCCCCCTACCTGTCACTATCTGTCCCTGTTCCCCCCTACCTGTCACTATCTGTCCCTGTTCCCCCCCTACCTGTCACTATCTGTCCCTGTTCCCCCCCTACCTGTCACTCTCTGTCCCTGTTCCCCCTACCTGTCACTATCTGTCCCTGTTCCCCCCTACCTGTCACTCTCTGTCCCTGTTCCCCCCTACCTGTCACTATCTGTCCCTGTTCCCCCCTACCTGTCACTATCTGTCCCTGTTCCCCCCTACCTGTCACTCTCTGTCCCTGTTCCCCCCTACCTGTCACTCTCTGTCCCTGTTCCCCCCTACCTGTCACTATCTGTCCCTGTTCCCCCCTACCTGTCACTCTCTGTCCCTGTTCCCCCCTACCTGTCACTATCTGTCCCTGTCCCCCCTACCTGTCACTCTCTGTCCCTGTTCCCCCCCTACCTGTCACTCTCTGTCCCTGTTCCCCCCTACCTGTCACTCTCTGTCCCTGTTCCCCCCTACCTGTCACTCTCTGTCCCTGTTCCCCCCCTACCTGTCACTATCTGTCCCTGTTCCCCCCTACCTGTCACTATCTGTCCCTGTTCCCCCCCTACCTGTCACTCTCTGTCCCTGTCCCCCCCTACCTGTCACTCTCTGTCCCTGTTCCCCCCCTACCTGTCACTCTCTGTCCCTGTTCCCCCCCTACCTGTCACTCTCTGTTCCTGTTCCCCCCTACCTGTCACTATCTGTCCCTGTTCCCTCCCTACCTGTCACTATCTGTCCCTGTTCCCCCCTACCTGTCACTCTCTGTCCCTGTTCCCCCCCTACCTGTCACTATCTGTCCCTGTTTCCCCCTTACCTGTCACTCTCTGTCCCTGTTCCCCCCCTACCTGTCACTATCTGTCCCTGTTCCCCCCCTACCTGTCACTCTTTGTCCCTGTTCCCCCCCTACCTGTCACTATCTGACCCTGTTCCCCCCCTACCTGTCACTATCTGTCCCTGTTCCCCCCCTACCTGTCACTATCTGTCCCTGTTCCCCCACTACCTGTCACTATCTGTCCCTGTTCCCCCCCTACCTGTCACTCTCTGTCCCTGTTCCCCCACTACCTGTCACTCTCTGTCCCTGTTCCCCCCTACCTGTCACTCTCTGTCCCTGTTCCCCCTACCTGTCACTATCTGTCCCTGTTCCCCCCTACCTGTCACTCTCTGTCCCTGTTCCCCCCCTACCTGTCCCTGTTCCCCCCCTACCTGTCACTCTCTGTCCCTGTTCCCCCCCTATCTGTCCCTGTTCCCCCCTACCTGTCACTCTCTGTCCCTGTTCCCCCCCTACCTGTCACTCTCTGTCCCTGTTCCCCCCCTACCTGTCACTCTCTGTCCCTGTTTCCCCCCTACCTGTCACTATCTGTCCCTGTTCCCCCCCTACCTGTCACTATCTGTCCCTGTTCCCCCACTACCTGTCACTATCTGTCCCTGTTCCCCCCCTACCTGTCACTCTCTGTCCCTCTTCCCCTCCTACCTGTCACTCTCTGTCCCTGTTCCCCCCCTACCTGTCACTATCTGTCCCTGTTTCCCCCCTACCTGTCACTATCTGTCCCTGTTCCCCCCCTACCTGTCACTATCTGTCCCTGTTCCCCCACTACCTGTCACTATCTGTCCCTGTTCCCCCCCTACCTGTCACTCTCTGTCCCTGTTCCCCCACTACCTGTCACTCTCTGTCCCTGTTCCCCCCCTACCTGTCACTCTCTGTCCCTGTTCCCCCCTACCTGTCACTATCTGTCCCTGTTCCCCCTACCTGTCACTATCTGTCCCTGTTCCCCCCCTACCTGTCACTATCTGTCCCTGTTTCCCCCCTACCTGTCACTATCTGTCCCTGTTCCCCCCCTACCTGTCACTCTCTGTCCCTGTTCCCCCCTTCCTGTCACTCTCTGTCCCCCTACCTGTCACTATCTGTCCCTCTTCCCCCCCTACCTGTCAAACTCTGTCCCTGTTCCCCCCTACCTGTCACTATCTGTCCCTGTTTCCCCTACCTGTCACTATCTGTCCCTGTTCCCCCCTACCTGTCACTCTCTGTCCCTGTTCCCCCTACCTGTCACTATCTGTCCCTGTTCCCCCCTTACCTGTCACTCTCTGTCCCTGTTCCCCCCCTACCTGTCACCATCTGTCCCTGTTCCCCCCCTACCTGTCACTCTCTGTCCCTGTTCCCCCCCTACCTGTCACTATCTGACCCTGTTCCCCCCTACCTGTCACTATCTGTCCCTGTTCCCCCCCTACCTGTCACTATCTGTCCCTGTTCCCCCCCTACCTGTCACTCTCTGTCCCTGTTCCCCCACTACCTGTCACTCTCTGTCCCTATTCCCCCCCTACCTGTCACTCTCTGTCCCTGTTCCCCCCCTACCTGTCACTATCTGTCCCTGTTCCCCCCCTACCTGTCACTCTCTGTCCCTGTTCCCCCCCTACCTGTCCCTGTTCCCCCCTACCTGTCACTCTCTGTCCCTGTTCCCCCCTACCTGTCACTCTCTGTCCCTGTTCCCCCTACCTGTCCCTGTTCCCCCTACCTGTCACTATCTGTCCCTGTTCCCCCTACCTGTCACTATCTGTCCCTGTTCCCCCCTACCTGTCACTATCTGTCCCTGTTCCCCCCTACCTGTCACTCTCTGTCCCTGTTCCCCCCTACCTGTCACTCTCTGTCCCTGTTCCCCCTACCTGTCACTCTCTGTCCCTGTTCCCCCCTACCTGTCACTATCTGTCCCTGTTCCCCCTACCTGTCACTCTCTGTCCCTGTTCCCCCTACCTGTCACTCTCTGTCCCTGTTCCCCCACTACCTGTCACTCTCTGTCCCTGTTCCCCCCTACCTGTCACTCTCTGTCCCTGTTCCCCCCTACCTGTCACTATCTGTCCCTGTTCCCCCCTACCTGTCACTCTCTGTCCCTGTTCCCCCTACCTGTCCCTGTTCCCCCCTCCACCTGTCACTCTCTGTCCCTGTTCCCCCCTATCTGTCCCTGTTCCCCCTCACCTGTCACTCTCTGTCCCTGTTCCCCCCTACCTGTCACTATCTGTCCCTGTTCCCCCCTACCTGTCACTATCTGTCCCTGTTCCCCCCTACCTGTCACTATCTGTCCCTGTTCCCCCCTACCTGTCACTCTCTGTCCCTGTTCCCCCCTACCTGTCACTATCTGTCCCTGTTCCCCCTACCTGTCACTCTCTGTCCCTGTTCCCCCTACCTGTCACTATCTGTCCCTGTTCCCCCTACCTGTCACTATCTGTCCCTGTTCCCCCCTACCTGTCACTATCTGTCCCTGTTCCCCCCTACCTGTCACTATCTGTCCCTGTTCCCCCCCTACCTGTCACTCTCTGTCCCTGTTCCCCCCCTACCTGTCACTATCTGTCCCTGTTCCCCCCTACCTGTCACTCTCTGTCCCTGTTCCCCCCCTACCTGTCACTCTCTGTCCCTGTTCCCTCCCTACCTGTCACTCTCTGTCCCTGTCTGTTTTGTTCTGACACTGTAAACAGATAGAAGAGCAGACAGCCATGTCAATATGACCTGATGGACGCAGAGTAGAGGAGGAGAGAGGGTCTACGTCCCAAATGGCAAATGCATCCCCTACGGGCCCTGGTCAAAGGTAGTGCACTAAATAGGGAAATAGGGTGCCATTTGGGATGCAGCCAGATGAACCTATCAGTGACTAGTGTACTGTAGTGTACTGTAGTGTACTGACAAAACCTGACAGGACTATACAGCCACAAACCACAGCATAGACAGCGATCAATGATCAACGCTCTTGATATGAATTTAATGGGCTGGGGTTGGATGGAAGCATAGCTGTGATCTATGATATTGATCCTAATGTCCCCTCTTTCAGAGAGGCTTGATCGAAGAGTTGACATTCAGGCAGTCGGCGCCAAGTATTTCCTATGCAGAAAACCCTGCTATAGTTAGGAGCAGCCTGGGTAGAAGAGTTGGCCACAGCACATATAATACAGTAAGGACCAGCCTGGGTAGAAGAGTTGGCCACAGCACATAGAATACAGTAAGGACCAGCCTGGGTAGAAGAGTTGGCCACAGCACATAGAATACAGTAAGGACCAGCCTGGCTAGAAGAGTTGGCCACAGCACATAGAATACAGTAAGGAGCAGCCTGGGTAGAAGAGTTGGCCACAGCACATAGAATACAGTAAGGACCAGCCTGGCTAGAAGAGTTGGCCACAGCACATAGAATACAATAAGGACCAGCCTGGCTAGAAGAGTTGGCCACAGCACATAGAATACAGTAAGGAGCAGCCTGGGTAGAAGAGTTGGCCACAGCACATAGAATACAGTAAGGACCAGCCTGGCTAGAAGAGTTGGCCACAGCACATAGAATACAGTAAGGACCAGCCTGGCTAGAAGAGTTGGCCACAGCACATAGAATACAGTAAGGACCAGCCTGGGTAGAAGAGTTGGCCACAGCACATAGAATACAGTAAGGACCAGCCTGGCTAGAAGAGTTGGCCACAGCACATAGAATACAGTAAGGACCAGCCTGGGTAGAATGTGTTTGCGTTCTAGAAATCGTTGGGGAGGTACTAACGTCCGTGGGCGTGGCCTAGCGCTTGGCCGGAGTAAGGTGTCTGGGTAGCCAAGAAAACTGTACGTAGCCTGGTCCCAGATCAGTTATACCATCCCTCTCCTCTCCTAAAAGGAACCTAACTTCCCACTGTTGTTGTGATGAATAGTTCAGAGCTGAGACTGTGATAATGATGATGTGCTAAGAGAACGCCCTGTCTTTGGACTAAACTGTGAATCATCAGCGGGGGACGCAGTAAGAGGAAGGACTTTCTACTGTGACTGTCACTAATAATAAACAATGCTCAATTAGAGCTGCAATTAAGGAATATGAACACCCCGATTTGTAACCTAATCACACACTGCTATACATAAATGAAAATACATTACACTAAGAAATGTTGTGTTTTTTTGGCTGTTTTAGCTGTTCTTATTATAATTTATTGACTGAAACATGTAGATGTTCTGTATTTGAATCAAACAGGATACTTACTCCACCTCCAGGCTCTCCAGATGGTCCAGGGTTGCCGGCTTCACCGCTCTCTCCCTTTTCTCCATTGCCTCCCATAGAACCCACTCCACCGGGAGGGCCTTGGGAACCCTGTGGATAGGATACAAAACAACCAATCAGCCAATCAATCAACCCTTCAGTCAATCAATCAACCAATCAGCCAATCAATCAACCCTTCAGTCAATCAATCAATCAACCAATCAGCCAATCAATCAACCCTTCAGTCAATCAATCAATCAACCAATCAGCCAATCAATCAACCATTCAGTCAATCAACCAATCAACCAATCAATCAACCAATAATCAGGCAATCAATCAACACATTAATCAATCAATCCTTCAGTCAACCAATCAACCAACCAAGCAATCAATCAATCCTTCAGCCAAGCAATCAATCAGCCAAGCAATCAACAAATCAATCAATAAAACAAACAACGAACCAATTAATCCACCAACCAACTAAATAACAAACCAATCATTCAATCAATCAATCAATCAATCAATCATACAAAACGTCAGTCATTCAATAGGTCATCATAACACAGGGTATGGAGCAGCATGTAGTGTAAAGACATGTTAAACTATTCATAATAATAATATACTTTAGCGTAATGACATGTTAAACTATTCATAATAATAATATACTTTAGTGTAAAGACATGTTAAACTATTCATAATAATAATATACTTTAGCGTAATGACATGTTAAACTATTCATAATAATAATATACTTTAGCGTAATGACATGTTAAACTATTCATAATAATAATATACTTTAGCGTAATGACATGTTAAACTATTCATAATAATAATATACTTTAGCGTAATGACATGTTAAACTATTCATAATAATAATATACTTTAGCGTAATGACATGTTAAACTATTCATAATAATAATATACTTTAGCGTAATGACATGTTAAACTATTCATAATAATAATATACTTTAGCGTAATGACATGTTAAACTATTCATAATAATAATATACTTTAGCGTAATGACATGTTAAACTGTTCATAAAAATAATATACTTTAGCGTAATGACATGTTAAACTGTTCATAAAAATAATATACTTTAGCGTAATGACATGTTAAACTATTCATAATAATAATATACTTTAGCGTAATGACATGTTAAACTATTCATAATAATAATATTCAGTAGAATCAGACACTTACGTCAGCTCCACTAGAACCCTGGGGACCTCTGGGACCGGGAGGTCCAGGTGGACCCTGTCAACATAAACAATAAACAATCAACAATAACACCATGTCAACATAAACAATAAACAATAAACATTAAGACCCTGACATCAGAGATATGTGTGAGACAAACACAGGCTGGATCCAATATTGTAGCTTGGATCTACTTGGACATATGTACTGTGGTGTTATTCCAAAATGGCTGACTTACCATTGTATCTACATCTGTACTGTGGTGTTATTCCAAAATGGCTGACTTACCATTGTATCTACATCTGTACTGTGGTGTTATTCCAAAATGGCTGACTTACCATTGTATCTACATCTGTACTGTGGTGTTATTCCAAAATGGCTGACTTACCATTGTATCTACAACCGTACTGTGGTGTTATTCCAAAATGGCTGACTTACCATTGTATCTACAACCGTACTGTGGTGTTATTCCAAAATGGCTGACTTACCATTGTATCTACAACCGTACTGTGGTGTTATTCCAAAATGGCTGACTTACCATTGGGCCGACGTCACCGTTCTCTCCCTTCTCTCCTGATGTACCTGGCAGGCCCTGAGGAAGGAGAGATACTCTTTAATACTCAACGACAAAGACGTGTTCACGCTGAATAATGTACCAATAGTCCGTAATGATGATACCGAATGAAATGGATAAGGTAGCTCTTGACATTTCATTACACTATTTTCGATCCACCTTCTAACTTTCCTAACAACATATCAATAACTCCGATTACACAATATGCATATTTTATGACATGTTTATCACACAGTAGCATAACAGAAATGAACTCAAAACAGTCATTAGAAATGCATGCTGATGCAGATTGAGTGTGTAGAGATTCACACGCACCGCACTGCAGCAAAATACTGTGTAATACTGTGTGTGTGTGTGTGTGTTTATGTAGAATGCATGAACAAACCCAAAACCCTTGTAGAATAAACATATAATTATTCAGCAGGAACACCTAGGTAATTATTGTCTACAGGAGGCCTGGCTATAATCACACCATCTAAATTACAGACTGCGATGTGATTCGTCAACGTCCACAGGAAACAGGAACTAAAGCTAGCTGAAGACAATCAGTTGTTGTCTTGTGTTGTAAAGAGAGGCAAAGAGAGAGAGAGAGAGAGAGAGAGAGAGAGAGAGAGAGAGAGAGAGAGAGAGAGAGAACGTGAGAGAGAAAGTGAGAGAGAAAGTGAGAAAGAGAGAGAGACAGACAGAGAGAGCGAGAGAGAGAAAGAGAGAGAGAGAGAGAGATGAGAGAGCGATGGAGAGAGAGAGAGAGAGAGAGAGAGAGAGAGAGAGAGAGAGAGAGAGAGAGACGGAGAGAGAGAGAGAGAGAGAGAGTACTTTAATTGATATGTGGGCATAATAATACAGTGGTAATAGTTTAGTTTCTGAACTGACAGGAGGTATCAGTCATTGTGATACTATATGAGAAACTTCAGGCTCATTTAGTTGATTTATGTTGGTCATTGGAGCGAGAGTTCATTTATTTACCTCTGTGAAGACTGAAACCTCTGTCATTATAAACACTGAGAAGACTGAAGCCTCTGTCATTATAAACACTGTGAAGACTGAAACCTCTGTCATTATAAACACTGTGAAGACTGAAACCTCTGTCATTATAAACACTGAGAAGACTGAAACCTCTGTCATTATAAACACTGAGAAGACTGAAACCTCTGTCATTATAAACACTGAGAAGACTGAAACCTCTGTCATTATAAACACTGAGAAGACTGAAACCTCTGTCATTATAAACACAGTGAAGACTGAAACCTCTGTCATTATAAACACTGAGAAGACTGAAACCTCTGTCATTATAAACACTGAGAAGACTGAAACCTCTGTCATTATAAACACAGTGAAGACTGAAACCTCTGTCATTATAAACACTGAGAAGACTGAAACCTCTGTCATTATAAACACAGTGAAGACTGAAACCTCTGTCATTATAAACACTGAGAAGACTGAAACCTCTGTCATTATAAACACAGAGAAGACTGAAACCTCTGTCATTATAAACACAGAGAAGACTGAAACCTCTGTCATTATAAACACAGAAAAGACTGAAACCTCTGTCATTATGAACACAGTGAAGACTGAAACCTCTGTCATTATAAACACAGTAAAGACTGAAACCTCTGTCATTATAATGTAGGTGTGTGAGGAGTGAACATCAAATTGATGTCCTAATATAAAGGAAAACGTACAGTACCAGTCAAAAGTTTGGACACACCTACTAATTCCAGGGTTTTTCTTTATTTTTACTGTTTTCTACATTGTAGAATAATAGTGAAGACATCAAAACTATTAAATAACACATATGGAATCATGTAGTAACCAAAACGGTTTTAAACAAATTCTTCAAAGTAGACACCCTTTGCCTTGATGACAGCTTTGCACAATCTTGGCATTCTCTCAACCAGCTTCATGAGGTAGTCACCTGGAAAGCATTTCAATTAACAGGTGTGCCTTGTTAAAAGTTAATTTGTGGAATTTCAAATCAAATGTTATTTGTCACATAGGCCGAATACAACAGGTGTAGACCTTTCAGTGAAATGCTTACTTACAAGCCCTTAACCAACAATGCAGTTTTAAGAAAGAATACCCCAAAAAATCACACATAAATACGATATAAAATAATACGAAATAAATGTAACAAATAATTAAAGAGCAGCATTAAAAATAGCGAGGCTATATACAGGGGGTATCGGTACTGAGTCAATGTGCGGGGGCACCAGTTAGTCGAGGTAATTGAGGTAATATGTACATGTAGGTAGAGTTATTAAAGTGACTATGCATAGATAATAAACAGAGAGTAGCAGCAGCGTAAAAGAAGGGGGAGGGGGGGGGTCAATGCAAATAGTCTGGGTAGCCATTTGATTAGATGTTGATTGATTAGATGTTCAGGAGTGGCTTGGGGGTAGAAGCAGTTTAGAAGCCTCTTGGACCTAGACTTGGCGCTCCGGTACTGCTTGCCGTGCAGAAGCAGAGAGAACAGTCTATGACTTGGGTGGCTGGAGTCTTTGACAATTTTTAGGGCCTTCCTCTGACACCGCCTGGTATAGAGGTCCTGGATGGCAGGAAGCTTGGCCCCAGTGATGTACTGGGCCGTACGCACTACCCTCTGTAGTGCCTTGCGGTCGAAGGCCGAGCAGTTGCCATACCAGGCGGTGATGCAACCAGTCAGGATGCTCTCGATGGTGCAGCTGTAGAACCTTTTGAGAATCTGAGGACCCATGCCAAATCCTTTCAGTCTCCTGAGGGGGAATAGGTTTTGTTGTGCCCTCTTCACGACTGTCTTGGTGTGCTTGGACCATGTTAGTTTGTTGGTGATGTGGACACCAAGGAACTTGAAGCTCTCAACCTGCTCCACTACAGCCCCGTCGATAAGAATGGGGCCGTGCTCGGTCCTCTTCTTTTTCCTGTAGTCCACAATCATCTCCTTTGTCTTGATCACGTTGAGGGAGAGGTTGTTGTCCTGGCACCACACAGCCAGGTCTCTGACCTCTTCCCTATAGGCTGTCTTGTCATTGTCAGTGATCAGGCCTACCACTGTTGTGTCGTCGGCAAACTTCATGATGGTGTTGGAGTCGTGCCTGGCCATGCAGTCATGAGTGAACAGGGAGTACAGGAGGGGACTGAGCACGCACCCCTGAGGGGCCCCCGGGTTGAGGATTAGCGTGGCGGATGTGTTGTTACCTACCCTTACCACCTGGGTGCGGCCCGTCTGGAAGTCCAGGATCCAGTTGCAGAGGGAGGTGTTTAGTCCCAGGGTCCTTAGCTTTGTGATGAGCTTTGAGGGCACTATGGTGTTGAACACTGAGCTGTAGTCAATGAATAGCATTCTCACATAGTTGTTCCTTTTGTCCAGGTGTGAAAGGGCCGTGCGGAGCGCAATAGAGATTGCATCATCTGTGGATCTGTTGGGGCGGTTTGCAAATTGGAGTGGGTCTAGGGTTTCTGTGATAATGGTGTTGATGTAAGCCATGACCAGCCTTTCAAAGCACTTCATGTCTACAGACGTGAGTGCTACGTGTCGGTAGTCATTTAGGAAGGTTACCTTAGTGTTCTTGGGCACAGGGACTATGGTGGTCTGCTTGAAACATGTTGGTATTACAGACTCAGACAGGGAGAGGTTGAAAATGTCAGTGAAAACACTTGCCAGTTGGTCAGCGCATGCTTGGAGTACAAGTCCTGGTAATCCGTCTTGCCCTGTGGCCTTGTGAATGTTGACCTGTTTAAAGGTCTTACTCACATCGGCTACGGAGAGCGTGATCACACAGTCGTCCGGAACAGCTGATGCTCTCATGCATGTTTCAGTGTTACTTGCCTCGAAGCGAGCATAGAAGTAATTTAGCTCGTCTGGTAGGCTTGTGTCACTGGGCAGCTCGCGGCTGTGCTTCCCTTTGTAGTCTGTAATAGTTTGCAAGCCCTGCCACATCCGACGAGCGTCGGAGCAGGTGTAGTACGATTCGATCTTAGTCCTGTATTGACGCTTTGCCTGTTTGATGGTTCATCGGAGGACATAGCAGGATTTCTTATAAGCGTCCGGGTTAGAGTCCTGCTCCTTGAAAGCGGCAGCTCTACCATTTAGCTCAGTGTGGATGTTGCCTGTAATCCATGGCTTCTGGTTGGGGTATGTCAGTACAGTCACTGTGGGGACGACATCATCGATGCACTTATTGACGAAGCCAGTGACTGATGTGGTGTACTCCTCAATGCCATCTGAAGAATCCCGAAAAAGATTCCAGTATGTGCTAGCAAAACAGTCCTGTAGCTTAGCATCTGCTTCATCTGACCACTTTTTTATTGACCGAGTCACTGGTGCTTCCTGCTTTAGTTTTTGCTTGTAAGCAGGAATCAGGAGGATAGAATTATGGTCAGATTTGCCAAATGGAGGGCGAGGGAGAGCTTTGTACGCGTCTCTGTGTGTGGAGTAAAGTTGGTCTAGAGTTTTTTTCCCTCTGGTTGCACATTTAATATGCTGGTAGAAATGAGGTAAAACGGATTTAAGTTTCCCTGCATTAAAGTCCCCGGCCACTAGGAGCGCTGCCTCTGGATGAGTGTTTTCCTGTTTGCTTATGGCCGTATACAGTTCATTGAGTGCGGTCTTAGTGCCAGCATCGGTTTGTGGTGGTAAATAGACAGCGACGAAGAATATAGATGAACTCTCTTGGTAGATAGTGTGGTCTACAGCTTATCATGAAATACTCTACCTCAGGCGAGCAAAACGTTGAGACTTCCTTAGATATCGTGCACCAGCTGTTGTTTACAAATATACATAGACCGCCACCCCTTGTCTTACCAGAGGCTGCCGATACAGTGTATAACCCGCCAGCTGTATGTTATTCATGTCTTCGTTCAGCCACGACTCTGTGAAACATAAGATATTACAGTTTTTAATGTCCCGTTGATAGGATATCCCTGCCTGTAGTTCGTCCACTTTATTATCAAGCGATTGTAAGTTGGCCAATAGTATCGATGGCAAAGTCGGATTAACCACTCGTCGCCGGCTCCTTACCAGGCACCCCGATCTCCTTCCGCGATATCTCCTTTTCTTTCTACTGCGAATGACGGGGATGAGGGCCCTGTCGGGTGTCTGGAGCAAATCCCTCTCTTCCGACTCATTAAAGAAAAATGATTAGTCCAGTTCAAGGTGAGTAATTGCTGTTCTGATGTCCAGAAGCTCTTTTCGGTCATAAGAGACAGTAGCAGCAACATTATGTACAAAATAAGTTACAAACAATGCGGAAAAACACACAAAATAGCACGGTTGGTCAAGAGTCCATAAAACGGCAGCCATTCCCTCCGGCGCCTTTTCTTTCCTTCTTAATGCGTTTGAGCCAATCAGTTGTGTTGTGAGAAGGTAGGTGTGGTATGCAGAAGATAGCCCTATTTGGTAAAAGACCAAGTCCATATTATGGCAAGAACAGCTCAAATAAGCAAAGAGAAACGACAGTGCATCATTACTTTAAGACATGAAGGTCAGTCAATCTGGAACATTTCAAGAACTTTGAAAGTTTCTTCAAGTGCAGTCGCAAAAACCATCAAGCGCTATGATGAAACTGGCTCTCATTAGGACCGCCATAGGAAAGGAAGACCCAGAGTTACCTCTGCTGCAGAGGATAAGTTCATTAGAGTTAACTGCACCTCAGTTCAGATGAGACTGTGTGAATCAGGCCTTCATGGTTGAATTGCTGCAAAGAAACCACTACTAAAGGACACCAATAAGAAGAAGAGACTTGCTTGGGCCAAGAAACACGAGCAATGGATATTAGACTGGTGGAAATCTGTCCTTTGGTCTGGAGTCCAAATTTGAGATTTTTGCTTCCAACCGCTGTGTTTTTGTGAGTCGCAGAGTAGGTGAACGGACGATCTCCGCATGTGTGGTTCCCACCATGAAGCATGGAGGAGGAGGTGTGATGGTGTGGGGGTGCTTTGCTGGTGACACTGTTGGTGATTTATTTAGAATTCAAGGCGCACTTAACCAGCATGGCTACCACAGCATTCTACAGCGATACGCCATCCCATCTGGTTTGGGCTTAGTGGGACTATCATTTGTTTTTCAACAGGACAATGACCCAACACACCTCCAGGCTGTGTAAGGACTATTTGACCAAGAAGGAGAGTGATGGAGTGCTGCATCAGATGACCTGGCCTCCACAATCACCCGACCTCAACCCAATTGAGATGGTTTGGGATGAGTTGGACCACAGAGTGAAGGAAAAGCGGCCGATAAGTGCTCAGCATTCCAGGTGAAGCTGGAAGCTGGTTGAGAGAATGCCAAGAGCGTGCAAAGCTGTCATCAAGGCAAAGGGTGGCTACTTTTTTAACACTTTGTTGGTTACTACATGATTCCATATGTGTTATTTCCCAGTTTTGATGTCTTCACTATTATTCTACAATGCAAAAAAATAGTAAAAATAAAGAAAACCCCTGGAATGAGTAGGTATGTCCAGACTTTTGACTGGTACTGTATGTCTGAGATCATGAGGATGTTTGAAATGAATAACACACACACACACACACACACACACACACACACACACACACACACGTACATGCATTGTGGCAATGAAAGTACAACAGGACTCTTTAGTATAACTTGAATAACATTATTACCAATGCCTTAAGACTTAGTAGAATACCATTAGAACAAGGCCAAGCTGGTGAATAGAGTGCGATAATGTTGTTATGATCATGTTTTTGTGATAATGTTGTTATGATCATGTTTTTGTGATAATGTTGTTATGATAATGCTGTTATGGAATGGGTTTTACGACGATGTTGTGATAACGTTGGTGCGATAACGATGTTATGATAATGTTGTTATGATAATGTTGTTGTGCTAATGGTGTTATGATAATGTTGAGACCATGTTAATCTGATAATGTTGTTCTGATAACTTTGTTATGGCGATGCTGTTATGATAATGCTGTTACGATAATGTGGCTATGACAATGTCGTTATGATAATGCTGTTGTGATAATGTTGTTATGATACCGTTGCTGTGACAATACTGTTGTGATAAGGCTGTAATGATAATGCCAGTATGATAATGCTGCTGCGATAATGCATTATAACAACGTCGAGATAATGTTCTTCCGATAATGTCGAGGTGACAAGACCACTATGATAATGCGGTTATGATAATGTTGCTATGATAACGCCGGTATGATACTGTTTTTATGACGTTGTTGTGATAATGTTGTTCTGATAATGTTGTTATTCTGACATTTCCTTTTAATAGAGCAGCACAATGCAGGTTGTCTCAACTATTTCAATGATCTTTGATCTAAGCTGTCGATTGATAGAAAACATCAGTCAGCCACTGTAAGGTTTGTGTGTGTGTGTGTGTGTGTGTGTGTGTGTGTGTGTGTGTGTGTGTCTCTGTACAATGATCTGTTCTGTTGAATTAATGATTTCAGACTGGTGGATATTAATAGCTGTGATTTGATGGCTGAAAGCTGTTATTCCAAAAGGCTGGGATGTGTTTGCAGTGTGTATTGGACGTCTAAAACCAACTTTATGCTGAGGGTTAGGAGGGATAGAGATATACACTAGATGAGCTGAGTAAATATCACATTTGATGACACTTCTGACTGTATTTCCATTTCCTGAGCATTGCAGAAAGAGTAGGGAAACACCAACTCATAAAGTAAACATTTATGGATTCATTCGGTCTGAACTGATGCATTTCAGTCTTCCTCAAATGCCAAAGAAATGTCTCAGTGTGTGTGTGTGTGTGTGTGTGCAGTGTGTGTGTATGCGTGTGTATGCGTGTAGTCGTACCTGCAGTCCGATGGGTCCAGGTAGACCAGGGAATCCTCTGGATCCTTCGTCTCCCTTCTGGCCAAACATACCCTGCTGACCCCTGGGTCCTGACTCACCATCACTACCCTGGAAGGCAGAGGTCAGAGGTTAGAGGTCAAGAGTTGGTGGAATCAGTACAGTATTCTAGCCAGAGGGCTGAGAGAAAGTGAGGAGCTGAAGAGAGAAAGAGAGAGAGAGAGAGAGAGAGAGAGAGAGAGAGAGAGAGAGAGAGAGAGAGAGAGAGAGAGAGAGAGAGTGAGAGAGAGCGAGAGTAGAGAGAGCGAGAGAGAGAGAGAGAGAGAGAGAGAGAGAGAGAGAGAGAGAGAGAGAGAGAGTAGAGAGAGAGAGAGAGAGAGAGAGAGAGAGAGAGAGGAGAGAGAGAGAGAGAGAGAGAGAGAGAGAGAGAGAGAGACAGAGAGAGAGTAGAGAGAGAGAGAGAGAGCGAGAGAGAGAGAGAGAGAGCGAGAGAGAGAGAGAGAGAGAGAGAGAGAGAGAGAGAGAGAGAGAGAGAGAGAGAGAGAGAGAGAGAGAGAGAGAGAGAGAGAGAGAGAGAGCGAGAGAGAGAGAGAGAGAGAGAGAGAGAGAGAGAGAGAGAGAGAGAGAGAGAGAGAGAGAGAGAGAGAGAGAGAGTGAGAGAGAGAGAGAGAGAGAGAGAGAGAGAGAGAGAGAGAGAGAGAGAGAGAGAGAGAGAGAGAGAGAGAGAGAGAGAGAGAGAGAGAGAGAGGTAGAGAGAGAGAGAGAGAGAGAGAGAGAGAGAGAGAGAGGTAGAGAGAGAGAGAGAGAGAGAGAGAGACAGAGAGAGAGTAGAGAGAGAGAGAGAGAGCGAGAGAGAGAGTAGAGAGAGAGCGAGAGAGAGAGAGAGAGAGAGAGAGAGAGAGAGAGAGAGAGAGAGAGAGAGAGAGAGAGAGAGAGAGACAGAGACAGAGAGAGAGAGAGAGAGAGAGAGAGAGAGAGAGAGAGAGAGAGAGAGTGAGAGAGGGGGGAGCTGAGAGTGAGTAGGTGGAGGCTGAGGGGTTGTGTTGTGTTGTGAGACCATAGAGGGCCTGAACAGGCAGTTGTATAATAACCTGTGATTTATGTGTTGGATTGTGACCTGATCTGTGGAGAACTGAGTTGAAGTAGGGTGGGTCCTAATTGGCAGCCTATTAGCCTTGTAGTGCACTACCTTTGACCAGAAGCCTATGGGTAGTAATGCACTATAAAAGGCTAGGGAATAGGGTGTAACTTGAGATATGATAGCCTTGCTTGGCCAGAATCAGTACATGGAGAGACTGTGTGGAGTCTGGCTTATGAGACTAGTTTAGAGGCTACTGCAGGATTGAGAAATCATGTAGAGGTTTGAGACACGGGTTGCTGTTTCAAGAACAAGCTGGCCAAGGGAACAGTTAAGATTTCAGCTAACTATTACAACGCTCTTCTCAGTACTCTGCTGAAAGTCACCCAGTAAAATACTACTTGAGTAAAAGTCTAAAAGTATTTGGTTTAAAATATACTTATGTATCAAAAGTAAATGGAATTGCTAATATGTACTTCAGTATCAAAAGTAAAAGTATAAAACATTTCAAATTCCTTATATTAAGCAAACAATACTTTTTTTTAGCCAGGGGCACACTCCAACACTCAGACATAATTTACAAACGAAGCATTTGTGTTTTGTGAGTCCTCCAGATCAGAGGCAGTAGGGATGACCAGGGATGTTCTCTTGATAAGTGTGTTAATTGGACAATTTTCCTGTCAAAATGTAACGAGTACTTTTGAGTGTCAGGGAAAATGTATGGAGTAAAAAGTACATAATTTTGTTTAGGAATGTAGTGAAGTAAAAGTAAAAGTTGGCAAAAATATAAATAGTAAAGTCAAGTACAGAAAACCCCAAAAAACTACGTAAGTAGTACTTTAAAGTATTTTTGCTTAAGTACTTTACACCACTGTGTACACGTCTCTTAAAGATGTTGTAGTGATGATGTTTCTGTGCTTTAAAATCTTTATGTTATGGAACATAGAGCTGGTAGGCTCGTTTTAGTCTTGCTGTAGGCTTGTTGCAGGCTTGTTCTAGTCTTGTAGGTTTGTTGTAGGCTTGTTGTAGGCTTGTTGTAGTCTTGTTTTAGTCTTGTTTTAGTCTTGCTGTAGTCTTGTTGTAGTCTTGTTGTATGCTTGTTGTAGTCTTGTTTTAGTCTTGCCATAGTCTCGTAGTCTTGTTTTAGTCTTGCTGTAGTCTTGTTTTAGTCTTGTTGTAGTCTTGCTGTAGTCTTGTTTTAGTCTTGTTGTAGGCTTGTTGTAGTCTTGCTGTAGTCTTGCTGTAGTCTTGTTGTAGTTTTGTTGTAGTCGTGCTGTAGTCTTGCTGTAGTCTTGTTGTACGCTTGTTGTAGTCTTAATGTAGTCTTGCTGTAGTCTTGTTGTAGTTTCGTTGTAGTCGTGCTGTAGTCTTGCTGTAGTCTTGTTGTAGTCTTGCTGTAGTCTTGTTTTAGTCTTGTTTTAGTCTTGCTGTAGTCTTGTTGTAGTCTTGCTGTAGTCTTGTTGTAGTCTTGCTGTAGTCTTGTTTTAGTCTTGTTTTAGTCTTGCTGTAGTCTTGCTGTAAGCTTGTTGTAGTCTTGTTGTAGTCTTGCTGTAGTCTTGCTGTAGTCTTGTTGTAGTCTTGCTGTAGTATTGTTGTAGTCTTGCGGTAGTCTTGCTGTTCTACTCTCATACTAGACAAAGGTAGTTTTGGTCTTGGGCATTTGGGTACTAAAGAAGATAAACCACTCTACCAGAAGTCACAGCTGCACCCAGTTAGCTTTATCAGTCCATTTCATATAATCAGCCTTTGGTCATATCGGTGATGTATTCAGGCTAGGAGTGCCACCTGGCTCTGGCAGTGTGTCTCAGGTCATTGCCCCACCAGACAGAGGCCTAGGCGGTGTCTCTGAGTAGAAACCTATTCCCTATGTAGTGGACTACTTTTGACCAGGGCCCATAGGATGTCGGGAATAGGGTGCCAATTGGGACGCAGGACCTAGAAATGATCTAATAACATTTCAGACAATATTACTGTCCTGATCACATGCAGTACTGAGCTGTGAAATGAAATGCCCTCTGGCTACTGGACAGGGAGCAGAGTGATGGAGGGGGGTGATGCTAAGGTCTAATACAGTGGTATGAAGAGAGTTGGTGTGACTATATTGGTGTGACTATATTGGTGTGACTATATTGGTGTGACTATATTGGTGTGACTATATTGGTGTGGCTATATTGGTGTGGCTATATTGGTGTGACTATATTGGTGTGGCTATATTGGTGTGACTATATTGGTGTGACTATATTGGTGTGACTATATTGGTGTGACTATATTGGTGTGACTATATTGGTGTGACTACATTGGTGTGACTACATTGGTGTGACTATATTGGTGTGACTATATTGGTGTGACTACATTGGTGTGACTATATTGGTGTGACTATATTGGTGTGACTATATTGGTGTGACTACATTGGTGTGACTACATTGGTGTGACTATATTGGTGTGACTATATTGGTGTGACTATATTGGTGTGACTACATTGGTGTGACTATATTGGTGTGACTATATTGGTGTGACTATATTGGTGTGACTATATTGGTGTGACTATATTGGTGTGACTACATTGGTGTGGCTATATTAGTGTGACTATATTGGTGTGACTATATTGGTGTGACTATATTGGTGTGACTATATTGGTGTGGCTATATTAGTGTGGCTATATTGGTGTGGCTATATTGGTGTGACTATATTGGTGTGACTATATTGGTGTGACTATATTGGTGTGACTATGTTAAAATAACAAGAGAGGGGGTGTGGTGTTATGGAGTGGTGTCTGTCTGAATACAGATGATGAGGTGAGGGCTGAGTTTTACTGCACAGTGCATTTCTGTGTAGTTGTACTGTGTGGTTGTACTGTGTGGTTGTACTGTGTAGTTGTACTGTGTAGTTGTACTGTGTGGTTGTACTGTGTGGTTGTACTGTGTGGTTGTACTGTGTGGTTGTACTGTGTAGTTGTACTGTGTGGTTGTACTGTGTAGTTGTACTGTGTAGTTGTACTGTGTGGTTGTACTGTGTAGTTGTACTGTGTAGTTGTACTGTGTGGTTGTACTGTGTGGTTGTACTGTGTAGTTGTACTGTGTGGTTGCAGTGGAATAACAAGAGCGGTGTGAGTTGAGGGGTGAGCTGACGGGTGAGCTGACGGTGAGCTGAGGGGTGACAGTTCAGTGTTGATAAGTTTGGTGAGAGGTTAAAGTTAAAAGGTGAGAGGTTAAAGGTGAATGAATTCTCACGGCAGGACCAGGAGCTCCGATGACACCTTGAAGACCAGCTGGACCAGGAGGACCCTACACAGCACCACGGAGACAGACAGGACAACAGGGTTAACAGGGACAGAGACAGTGACAGTGTCCTCACACGCTAAAGCACAACATTTATCTGTGGTTACTTTTATGATTCTAAATGAGCTGTCACCAACAATCGACAATCTTAAGGTCATTTGAGGTGACTGCAGGGATGGCCCTAGCGAGATTTGGTTGGGGGGCCCCCCACCTCGCAAACAAAACATTTTAGTGGTCCCCCTCTTGAAGTACATTTCCTGCAATTCAATATTTTTTTTGCCATGGAGTTCAGAGAAAATGTAGCGGTGTTTGTATTTTTAAAGCAAGTTTTCTGCAATTCTAAACACTTTGCTATGGGGCGGAGAGAACATCTTGAAATTGTATAACACATTTCATGCAATTCTACTCACTTTGCCATGACATATACCATGTTAATGTGATATCTGATATCTGAGTGAGAGTGACTAACAAAATCAATGGGGGCCCCTGGGCACGTGCCCTGCGTGCCCGGTGGGTATTCGGCCATGATTACTACAAGTTTAGATAGCTGGCTAGACTAACTTACCAATCTAAAAAAAAAAAAGAATGCTGACATGGACTAATTGAGTGACTGTCAGTAACTGAAACAACAAGACAAAAACTGCTGATGCACAACTGAATTTCAGAATTGCACCTTGTGTATCGTACTATTCTTTCTCTCAACAGTAAGTTGAGACCCCGACTCAAGATGTATTTTATTTTGGTTGGGGGCCCCCTAGAGGCCTGGGGCCCCCCTAGAGGACTGGGGCCCCCTAGAGGACTGGGGCCCCCTCGAGGCCTGGGGCCCCCTAGAGGCCTGGGTCCCCCTAGAGGCCTGGGGCCCCCCTAGAGGACTGGGGCCCCCTCGAGGCCTGGGGCCCCCTAGAGGCCTGGGGCCCCCTAGAGGCCTGGGGCCCCCTAGAGGCCTGGGGCCCTAAGCAACCGCTTATGTAGCTTATGCCTGGAGCCGTCCCTGGGTGACTTCAGTTCAGCAAAACAGTGATTTCAGTCAAACCTTTCCCACAGGAGGAAAAATAAGATGAGAACTCACCTGTTCACCTTTGTCTGCTTTGCTTCCCTTCTGGCCAGGCTCACCAACCTCTCCCTGGGACAGAAACACACAACAACAGTTATGATAATAATAACAATATGTTATCTTTATACTGTATAGCGCTAGGACCCAAAGACTCTTGAAGTCCTATTTTATTTTAGCCCCTCATAAAATAATTTCTGCCTCACTGTTTAGTCAAGTCCAAATACTTTCCAAATGTCACCTTTACCGTGATTAGGTGGTAAATATTATTTGTGGAGATTTTGATTAGATTGGTCAACAAAGACCCTGGGTTAGTGTTTGCAATTAATTGATTTCTTGGCTCAGTCTATCCCTCTATTGGCACTCCCACTGACACGCTGACGCAATGGAGGACGTGACAGGGATCTGAAATGTGTGATGTGTGTGTGTGTGTGTGTGTGTGTGTGTGTGTGTGTGTGTGTGTGTCAGTGTGTGTGTGTGTGTGTGTGTGTGTGTGTGTGTGTGTGTCAGTGTGTGCATACAGCTGCCTCTGCTAAAAGATGTTCACACCTATACATCACCATAACTTAACATGACATAGAAAGTCATCCACACAGATAATAGCTGCAATGTAACACTCCTAACCCACAAACACATACGCTTGTGTACACTATACTACTACACTATACTACTGAACTATACTACTGCACTATACTGTACAGTACTATACTACTACACTATACTACTGAACTATACTACTGAACTATACTACTGCACTATACTGTACAGTACTATACTACTATACTATACTACTGAACTATACTACTACACTACACTACTGCATTATACTGTACAGTACTATACTACTACACTATACTACTATACTATACTACTACACTACTGCACTATACCGTACAGTACTATACTACTACACTATACTACTGAACTATACTACTACACTACACTACTGCATTATACTGTACAGTACTATACTACTATACTATACTACTGAACCATACTACTATACTATACTATACTACTGAACTATACTACTACACTATACTACTGCACTACACTACTACACTATACTACTACACTATACTACTGAACTATACTACTACACTATACTACTATACTATACTACTACACTACTGCACTATACCGTACGGTACTATACTACTATATTATACTACTGAACTATACTACTACACTACACTACTGCATTATACTGTACAGTACTATACTACTATACTATACTACTGAACCATACTACTATACTATACTACTGAACTATACTACTACACTATACTACTGCACTATACTACTACACTATACTACTACACTATACTACTGCACTACACTGTACAGTACTATAATACTACACTATACTGTACAGTACTATACTACTATACTATACTACTGAACTATACTACTGCACTATACTGTACAGTACTATAATACTGAACTATACTACTGCACTATACTGTACAGTACTATACTACTACACTATAATGTACAGTACTATACTACTACATTATACTACTGCACTACACTACTGCACTACACTGTACAGTACTATACTACTATACTACTATACTATACTACTACACTACACTACTGCACCACACTACTACACTATACTGCACAGTACTATACTACTATACTATACTACTGAACCATACTACTATACTATACTACACTACTGAACTATACTACTACACTACATTTTTGAACTATACTACACTGTACTACATCACTGAACTATACTACTATACCATACTACACTACTGAACTATACTACTATAATATACTACATTAATGAACTATACTACTATACTACACTACTGAACTATACTTCTATACTATACTGCACTATATAGTACTATACATTACTGAACTATACTATACTGTACAACATTACTTAACTATACTACTATACTATACTACATTACTGAACTATACTACTATACTATACTATACCGTACTATACATTACTGAACTATACTATACAACATTACTTAACTATACTACTATACTATACTACACAGTACTATACTACATCACTGAACTATACTACATCACTGAACTATACTACATTACTGCAGTATACTACATTAATGAACTATACTACTATACTATACTGCATTACTGTACTATACTGTATAGTACTATACTACATTACTGAACTATATGGTACAGTAATAAATATGCCATTTAGTAGATGCTTTCATCCAAGTGACTTAAAGTCATGCTTGCATGCATATATATATATAGATATATAGATATATAGATATATGTGTGTTTCCAGCGGGAATCGAACCCACGATCCAGGTGTTGCAAGCGCCATGCTCTACCATCGGAGCCACAGAGGACCGTAGACTCTATTACTGAATTGTACTCTGTTACCATACCTTGTCCCCGTCCTCTCCAGGGGGGCCTTGGGGGCCTGCAGGGCCAGGAAGACCAACAGGACCTTGAATACCGTCACGACCAGCTGGTCCCATGGGACCTTTCTCTCCCTGGGGACAGAGGAGAACTAGTTAACATGTGGTCATAGTAGACAAGAACGTCGCTTATCCTTCATCCTCTGATAGTTACAACAATACCAGATACAGTAAAAGAGTTCGAAATATTAAAGGCAGATATTGAAGTTATATGTGTGTACTCACAGGCCCTCCCTTCTCTCCAGCTGGACCAGGGCCTCCCTGGGGTCCGGTGCGTCCTGACAGACCGATGGGACCTCCGGGACCGGCAGCACCTCTCTCTCCTGGAGAACCCTGCCAGCCAAAAACACGTCACAATATCATCTTCATCCCCATTCATCAGGAATCTTCTAGCACCTTCTAGCACCTTCTAGCACCTTTGAGTATCTTTCAGTTCTATTCCAACACACAAGCCTACTATTTAGACTGAAGATAATGTATTGGACATGTATTATAGGTGGTATGCTAGTGTAACGGACATCACGCAACTTGCTTAGCGTGTACGGCTTCCTCCTGATTCGGCTCACACCGAGGCCCCGAACCCAGTACCTCTGCTTTGCTAGCACATGTGACCACCCTCCCGAAGCGTCTTATCAAGTTAACAATTCGCCAGAGCAAGATACACTTCAATCTGAGGAGTACGTTTCACGTATTCCCATGTGCAGTAGTTTAGATATTGGAACGAAGGCAAAGACTCCAAATAGGATTATATTCAAAGACTGGAACTAATGACATCTTCAAACGGAAAACACTCTTTCAGCACCTCAGGTGAGAGTCACTGTTTTCATTAGACATTTCGGACAAAACAACCATTAATACAGGATTCTTTGAAGCTTCACCCTATTGACATTCCTCTTCCAGAGACTGTGAAAGTGTGTTTCTTCAGTATTTGGTGCGGACACACACGGGCCAGTCAAATTAAGATTCATCTTCTAGCGCTAAAAGCGCCAACAGCGGTGAGGTCAGTACAGGTGCATCAAAGATGGGACCGAGAGAATGAAAAACAGCTTCTATCTCAAGGCCATCAGACTGTTAAATAGCCATCACTAGCACATTAGAGGCTGCTGCTGCCTATTGAAATCACTGGCCACTTTAAGAAATGGAACACTAGTCACTTTAAAAATGTTTACATTTCTTTTACTACTCATCTCATATGTATATACTGTATTCTATTCTATAATATTCTACTGTATCTTAGTCCATGCCGCTCTGTCATTGCTTGTCCATATATGTTTATATTCTTAAATTCCATTCCTTACTAGAGTTGTGTGTATTGGGTATATGTTGTGAATGTCACGCCCTGACTCTGGGGACTCTTATATGTTGAGTCAGGGTGTGTATGTTCTATGTTGTGTATTTCTATGTTGGTGTTCTGTTATGTGTAGATCTATGTTGGCCGGGGTGGTTCCCAATCAGAGGCAGCTGTAGCTCGTTGTCTCTGATTGGGGACCATACTTAGGCAGCCTATTGGCACTAGTGTGTTGTGGGATCTTGTTCCGTGTGAGGTATGTTGTTTGTGTACCGTGGACTTCACGTTTCGTTTCGTTTGTTGTTTTGTCGCTTGTTTATTCGTTCCAAATAAACATGTATGCATATCACGCTGCGCCTTGGTCTGACCCGTTCATGAACGAACGTGACAGAAGATCCCACCAAATGAGGACCAAGCAGCGTGCCCAGGAAGAGCGAATTGCCATGTCACAGGTGGGCAAATGGTGGTCATGGGAGGAGATATTTGCGGGGAAAGGGCCATGGGCGAAGGTAGATGCCCAGGCAGGAGAGGAGCAACGGCAACACAGAGGACGCCGGTCGAGGAGGAAGCCCGAGAGACAGCCCCAATATTTTTTTTTGGGGGGGGCTAAAAGGGTGGTTGGCGGAGCCTAGCGTTAGAGCAGAGCCAACTCCCCGTACTCATGCGAGGAGGCGTGTGACTGGGCAGGCTCCGTGTTATGCGGAGCTACGTACTGTGTCGCCAGTGGGCCGGCACAGTCCTGTACGTCCTGTGCTAGCACCACGCACGTGCCGTGCGAAGATGGGCATCCAGCCAGGACGGGGTGTGCCGACTCAACGCTCCTGGTCTCCAGTACGCCTCCTCGGTCCCGCATATCCTGCGCCGGTTCTACGAGCTGTATCGCCAGTATGCGTGCACAGCCCAGTGCGTCCTGTGCCAGTGCCCCGCACGTGTAGTGCGAAAGTGGGTAGCCAGCCAGGACGGGTTGTGCCAGCTCTCCGCTCCAGACCTCCAGTCCGCCTTCGCAGTCCGGTCCGGCCTGTTCCTGCTCCTCGCACCAAGCCAGTGGTGCGCGTCGCCAGCCCGGCCCGGCCTGTTCCTGCCCCTCGCACCAAGCCAGTGGTGCGCGTCGCCAGCCCGGTCCGGCCTGTTCCTGCTCCTCGCACCAAGCCAGTGGTGCGCGTCGCCAGCCCGGTCCGGCCTGTTCCTGCCCCTCGCACCAAGCCAGTGGTGCGCGTCGCCAGCCCGGCCCGGCCTGTTCCTGCCCCTCGCACCAAGCAAGTGGTGCGTGTCGCCAGTCCGGCCCGGCCCGTTACTGCCCCTTGCACCAAGCCAGTGGTGCGCGCCGCCAGCCCGGTCTGGCCTGTTCCTGTCCCTCGCACCAAGCCAGTGGTGCGCGTCGCCAGCCCGGCCCGGCCTGTTCCTGCTTCTCGCACTAAGCCAGTGGTGCATGTTCCTAGTCCGGTTCGGCCTGTGCCTGCTCCTCGCACCAGACCAGTGGTGAGTGTGTCCAGTCCGGCACGGCCCGTGCCCGTTCCACCGGTGCCTGGTCCGGCACCAGTCAGCGGCTCCACTCCGAAGCCAGAGCAGTCCGCTCCACCGGGGTCCAGTCCAGCTCCGGTCAGCGGCTCCACTCCGGAGCCAGAGCAGTCCGCTCCACCGGTGCCTGATCCAGCTCCGGTCAGCGGCTCCACTCCGGAGCCAGAGCAGTCCGCTCCACCGGGGTCCAGTCCAGATCCGGTCAGCGGCTCCACTTGGGGACCATACTTAGGCAGCCTATTGGCACTAGTGGGTTGTGGGATCTAGTTCCGTGTGAGGTATGTTGTTTGTGTACCGTGGACTTCACGTTTAGTTTATTGTTTTGTCGCTTGTTTATTCGTTCCAAATAAACATGTATGCATATCACGCTGCGCCTTGGTCTGACCCGTTCATGAACGAACGTGACAGAAGATCCCACCAAATGAGGACCAAGCAGCGTGCCCAGGAAGAGCGAATTGCCATGTCGCAGGAGGGCAAATGGTGGTCATGGGAGGAGATATTTGCGGGGAAAGGGCCATGGGCGAAGGTAGATGCCCAGGCAGGAGAGGAGCAACGGCAACACAGAGGACGCCGGTCGAGGAGGAAGCCCGAGAGACAGCCCCAAGAACATTTTTTGGGGGGGCTAAAAGGGTGGTTGGCGGAGCCTAGCGTTAGAGCAGAGCCAACTCCCCGTACTCATGCGAGGAGGCATGTGACTGGGCAGGCTCCGTGTTATGCGGAGCTACGTACTGTGTCGCCAGTGGGCCGGCACAGTCCTGTACGTCCTGTGCTAGCACCACGCACGTGCCGTGCGAAGATGGGCATCCAGCCAGGACGGGGTGTGCCGGCTCAACGCTCCTGTTCTCCAGTACGCCTCCTCGGTCCCGCATATCCTGCGCCGGTTCTACGAGCTGTATCGCCAGTATGCGTGCACAGCCCAGTGCGTCCTGTGCAAGCGCCCCGCACGTGTAGTGCGAAAGTGGGTAGCCAGCCAGGACGGGTTGTGCCAGCTCTCCGCTCCAGACCTCCAGTCCGCCTTCGCAGTCCGGTCCGGCCTGTTCCTGCTCCTCGCACCAAGCCAGTGGTGCGCGTCGCCAGCCCGGACCGGCCTGTTCCTGCCCCTCGCACCAAGCCAGTGGTGCGCGTCGCCAGCCCGGTCCGGCCTGTTCCTGCTCCTCGCACCAAGCCAGTGGTGCATGTCGCCAGTCCGGCCCGGCCCGTTACTGCCCCTCGCACCAAGCCAGTGGTGCGCGCCGCCATCCCGGTCTGGCCTGTTCCTGTCCCTCGCACCAAGCCAGTGGTGCGCGTCGCCAGCCCGGCCCGGCCTGTTCCTGCTTCTCGCACCAAGCCAGTGGTGCATGTTCCTAGTCCGGTTCGGCCTGTGCCTGCTCCTCGCACCAGACCAGTGGTGAGTGTGTCCAGTCCGGCACGGCCCGTGCCCCTTCCACCGGTGCCTGGTCCGGCACCAGTCAGCGGCTCCACTCCGGAGCCAGAGCAGTCCACTCCACCGGGGTCCAGTCCAGATTCGGTCAGCGGCTCCACTCCGGAGCCAGAGCAGTCCGCTCCACCGGGGTCCAGTCCAGCTCCGGTCAGCGGCTCCACTCCGGAGCCAGAGCAGTCCGCTCCACCGGGGTCCAGTCCAGATCCGGTCAGCGGCTCCACTTGGGGACCATACTTAGGCAGCCTATTGGCACTAGTGGGTTGTGGGATCTAGTTCCGTGTGAGGTATGTTGTTTGTGTACCGTGGACTTCACGTTTCGTTTCGTTTGTTGTTTTGTCGCTTGTTTATTCGTTCCAAATAAACATGTATGCATATCACTCTGCGCCTTGGTCTGACCCGTTCATGAACGAACGTGACAGTGAAATTGTTAGATATTACTTGTTAGATATTACTGCACTGTCGGAGCAAGAAGCACAAGCATTTCGCGACACCCGCAATAACATTTGCTAAACACGCGTATGTGACAAATAAAATGTGATTTATATTCATATTTTGTATACTAGCGGTGCGCGGGTGGCTGAGCTGAAAATGTGAACTCAATAGTAAACTTTGTGACAAAAGCAGCACATTTGGCACAGAGGTACGGTATGCACCTTGAAAAGTTATGAAGACACCCCAGATTTGGCTCCTAGGAGGTGTGGCAGCCACTATGACAAAAAAAATAACCGAAAAAAACAAACGTAAATACATATTTAGCTTGCAGTCAATGTCTTTGCAAACAAAGTCCAGGGTCTAATCTTTCAGATGCAATCTGAACTGAGTTAATAGCCCATAGCGTTCCAAGTTAGAGCTAACAGTCTGACGGTACTGGTGGCCATACTGGTCTGTCAGATTAGCTCAGATCGCCAATCTCTCAGCCTCCGAGTATCACAAAAACACAACACTTTGAATAAAATAACAGACAAATGCTCATAACAAGTGGCTGTGGATGAAATTGATCAAAATATCTGTCAAAAACATACAAAAACATACAAAAACATCAACTTTGAAATATCAAATTTGACTATAAATGTGTGAACATTTTAAAATACAGTGAGGGAAAAAGTATTTGATCCCCTGCTGATTTTGTACGGTTGCCCACTGACAAAGAAATGATCAGTCTATAATTGTAATGGTAGGTTAATTTGAACAATGAGAGACAGAATAACAACAAAAAAATCCTGAAAAACGCATGTCAAAAATGTTATAAATTGATTTGCATTTTAATGAGGGAAATAAGTATTTGACCCCTCTGCAAAACATGACTTAGTACTTGGTGGCAAAACCCTTGTTGGCAATCACAGAGGTCAGACGTTTCTTGTAGTTGGCCACCAGGTTTGCACACATCTCAGGAGGGATTTTGTCCCACTCCTTGTTGCAGATCTTCTCCAAGTCATTAAGGTTTCTAGCCTGACGTTTGGCAACTCGAACCTTCAGCTCCCTCCCACAGATTTTCTATAGGATTAAGATCTGACGACTGGCTAGGCCACTCCAGGACCTTAATGTGCTTCTTCTTGAGCCACTCCTTTGCTGCCTTGGCCGTGTGTTTTGGGTCATTGTCATGCTGGAATACCCAGCCACTACCCATTTTCAATGATCTGGCTGAGGGAAGGAGGTTCTCACCCAAGATTTGACAGTACATGGCCCCGTCCATTGTCCCTTTGATGCAGTGTAGCTGTCCTGTCCCCTTAACAGAAAAACACCCCCAAAGCATAATGTTTCCACCTCCATGTTTGACGGTGGGGATGGTGTTCTTTGGGTCATAGGCATTATTCCTCCTCCTCCAAACACAGCGAGTTGAGTTGATGCCAAAGAGGTCGATTTTGGTCTCATCTGACCACAACACTTTCACCCAGTTCTCCTCTGAATCATTCAGATGTTCATTGGCAAATTTCAGACGGGCCTGTATATGTGCTTTCTTGAGCAGGGGACCTTGCGGGCGCTGCAGGATTTCAGTCCTTCACGGCGTAGTGTGTTACCAATTGTTTTCTTGGTGACTATGGTCCCAGCTGCCTTGAGATCATTGACTAGATCCTCCCCTGTAGTTCTGGGCTGATTCCTCACCGTTCTCATGATCATTGCAACTCCACGAGGTGAGATCTTGCATGGAGCCCCAGGCCGAGGGAGATTGACAGTTATTTTGTGTTTCTTCCATTTGCGAATAATCGCACCAACTGTTGTCACCTTCTCACCAAGCTGCTTGGCGATGGTCTTGTAGCCCATTCCAGCCTTGTGTAGGTCTACAATCTTGTCCCTGACATCCTTGGAGAGCTCTTTTGTCTTGGCCATGGTGGAGAGTTTGGAATCTGATTGATTGATTGCTTCTGTGGATAGGTGTCTTTTATACAGGTAACAAACTGAGATTAGGAGCACTCCCTTTAAGAGTGTGCTCCTAATCTCAGCTCGTTACCTGTATAAAAGACACCTGGGAGCCAGAAATCTTTCTGATTGAGAGGTGGTCAAATACTTATTTCCCTCAATAAAATGCAAATCAATTTATTACATTTTTGACATGCGTTTTTCTGGATTTTTTTTGTTGTTATTCTGTCTCTCATTGTTCACATAAACCTACCACTAAAATTATAGACTGATCATTTCTTTGTCAGTGGGCAAACATACAAAATCAGCAGGGGATCAAATACTTTTTTTCCCTCACTGTATATGCATCTATACTTATTCAAAAATGACCCCTGATGGCTTTAAGGGCTAGCATCTATTGATGTTGATCACAAAGGATACAGCACAAGCTCCTCAGGCCTGTATTCAGACTAGCCAATCAGGCAGCACTAAGAGAACAGCCTTTGAAGCTTGCTGCAGTACTCTCTAATAAGGAACCACACATAACACTAGCTACTGCTCGGAATAAAATACTGACAGAAAATCTGATGTTATGTTATGGGTTGCACCTTGACTGTAATGACCATTATGGATTAATTGAAGTCAATTGTAGTCAAAGTTCATATTAACTTTTCTCACATAAACAAAAACAAATGCACATGCACGCACACGCACACACACACACACACACACACACACACAAGAGCTGGGTCGATAAACCAAAAATTTATCGACACCGACCATACCAACCACTTATCGCAGGCATTTTGCTGATATCGTCTATTACGCTAAGTAGCCTATACTAGAGAAACGGTACCAGACTCTGCCAGGGCTTCAATCTGCCTTTATTTGCTGAAAGACTTTGTTGAACTGTAGTTGGTGGTTAAAGCAGGTAGAACCAAGTATATGTTATTTTCCTAATCCTGTAAAAATGTTTCTGCATACATACTTTTGACGGTGCCCTCATTGATTGTGTCCCCATTAATACATATCTGGCCATCTAGATTGACAAAAATCTATCTTTCAAAAAAGCCTGTTGATGAGTTAGTTAAGAAATTACTATTTCAAATAGGCTTCTTCTATAGGAACAGGTCCTGTCTTTTGTTAAATAGCAGAAAACAAATCATTCAGTCAACATTCATTCCGGTTATAGATTATGGCGATATCGTCTATAACAATGCAGCTGCCACTGTATTGAAGCCAATTGGACGCAGTTTATCATAGCGCATTGCACCCAGTTAGGTAAATTAGCTTTTAGTTTTTTTGCGCCTCTCCTGTGGAATGATCTCCAAAAGCCCTTTAAGCTGGAGGAGTTGGTGCCTCTAGGGCAATTCAAGAGGATGTTAGACGGCCTTTTAACTGAAGAATGTGTTTCATATGATTGTATTTAGATTTTCATGTATAGTGTAATTGATGTGTATATAGATATGTATAGTGTAATTGATGTGCATATACTGTAGATATGTATAGTGTAATTGATGTGTATATAGATATGTATAGTGTAATTGATGTGTATATATATATGTATAGTGTAATTGATGTGCATATACTGTAGATATGTATAGTGTAATTGATGTGTATATAGATATGTATAGTGTAATTGATGTGTATATATATATGTATAGTGTAATTGATGTGCATATACTGTAGATATGTATAGTGTAATTGATGTGTATATAGATATGTATAGTGTAATTGATGTGTATATATATATGTATAGTGTAATTGATGTGCATATACTGTAGATATGTATAGTGTAATTGATGTGTATATATATATGTATAGTGTAATTGATGTGTATATATATATGTATAGTGTAATTGATGTGCATATACTGTAGATATGTATAGTGTAATTGATGTGTATATAGATATGTATAGTGTAATTGATGTGCATATACTGTAGATATGTATAGTGTAATTGATGTGTATATAGATATGTATAGTGTAATTGATGTGTATATATATATGTATAGGGTAATTGATGTGTATATAGATATGTATAGTGTAATTGATGTGTATATATATATGTATAGGGTAACTGATGTGTATATACTGTAGATATGTATAGTGTAAATTATGTGTATAT
>NC_059228.1:32055058-32072558 GCF_020615455.1 Coregonus clupeaformis | reverse complement strand
TGTGTGTGTGTGTGTGTGAGAGAGAGAGAGCAAGGCTCTGAAGGCTCAACCATCTATCTAGCAGATAAAAACAGCGTCATAACTCCCAGCCATTCTTATGGTGGCAGAGGTGCCATATGCCAAGCAAAACACTGCCCTCATCTCCACTCTGCCACAGTGTGTGTGTGTGTGTATCTCTAGTCTGCCACCCCATAGTGTGTGTGTTTGTGTGTATGTGTGTGTGTGTGTGTGTGTGTGTGTGTGTGTGTGTGTGTGTGTGTGTGTGTGTGTATGTGTGTGTGTGTGTGTGTCTGCCACAGTCTACCACAGTGTATTATGATCCTGGAAGAACCGCTCTCAACTGGGCACCAAAAGTTATTTATTGGCCAATATATCACTCTCACTAAAACTGGGAGGAGGAGAGGAGTGTGTAGTGCGTGTGTGTGTGTGTGTAGTGTGTTTGTGTGTGTGTGTAGTGTGTGTGTGTGTCTGTACGTGTGTGTGTGTGTTGAACCTAGGTAATAGGTCTCAGGTGTGTACTCTGGTAGTTTAATGAGCTATGAAAACTAGAGTCTGCTAACCATACCCCCAGTCAGTTACTAAACACCTTCTCTCTCTCTCTCTCTCTCTCTTCCAATTCAATTTACATTTCAATTTAAGGGTTTTATTGGCATGGGAAACATATGTTAACATTGCCAAAGCAAGTGAAATAGATAATAAACAAAAGTGAAATAAACAATAAAAAATGAACAGTAAACATTACACTCACAAACGTTTCAAAGGAATAAAGACATTTCATATTATGGCTACATACAGTGTTGTAACAATGTGCACATAGTACAAAAGGGAAAATAAATAAACATAAATATGGTGTTTGTTCTTCACTGGTTAACCTTTTTTATCAAAATTGGATTTGTTTTGGAATTCTTTGTGGGTCTGTGTAATCTGAGGGAAATATGTGTCTCTAATATGGTCATACATTTGGCAGGAGGTTAGGAAGTGCAGTTCAGTTTCCACCTCATTTTGTGGACAGTGTGCACATAGCCTGTCTTCTGTTGAGAGCCAGGTCTGCCTACGGCGGCCTTTCTCAATAGCAAGGCTATGCTCACTGAGTCTGTACATAGTCAAAGCTTTCCTTAAGTTTGGGTCAGTCACAGTGGTCAGGTATTCTGCCACTGTGTACTCTCTGTTTAGGGCCACATAGCATTCTAGTTTGCTCTGTTTTTTTGTTAATTCTTTCCAATGTGTCAAGTAATTATCTTTTTGTTTTCTCATTATTTGGTTGGGTCTAATTGTGTTGTTGTCCTGTGGCTCTGTGGGGTCTGTTTGTGTTTGTGAACAGAGCCCCAGGACCAGCTGGCTTAGGGGACTCTTCTCCAGGTTCAACTCTCTGTAGGTGATGGCTTTGTTTTGGAAGGTTTGAGAGTCGCTTCCTTTTAAGTAGTTATAAATAGAATTTAACGGCTATTTTCTGGATTTTGATAATTAGCGGGTATCGGCCTAATTCTGCTCTGTATGCATTATTTTGAGTTTTACGTTGTACACAGAGGATATTGTTGCAGAATTCTGCATGCAGAGTCTCAATTTGGTGTTCGTCCCATTTTGGTTGGTGAGCGGACCCCAGACCTCACAACCATAAAGGGCAATGGGTTCTATAACTGATTCAAGTATTTTTTGAAAGATCGTAATATGTATGTCGAATTTTATGATCCTTTTGCTGGATAGAAGGCCCTTCTTGCCTTGTCTCTCCGAACGTTCACAGCATTGTGGAAGTTACCTGTGGTGCTGATGTTTAGGCCGAGGTACGTATAGTTTTTTGTGTGCTCTAGGGCAACGGTGTCTAGATGGAATTTGTATTTGTGGTCCTGGCAACTGGACCTTTTTTGGAACACCATTATTTTTGTCTTACTGAGTTTTACTGTCAGGGCCCAGGTCTGACAGAATCTGTGCAGAAGATCTAGGTGCTGCTGTAGGCCCTCCTTGGTTGGTGACAGAAGCACCAGATCGTCAGTAAACAGTAGACATTTTACTTCAGATTCTTAGGCCGGGTGCTGCAGACTGTTCTAGTGCCCTCGCCAATTCGTTGATATATATGTTGAAGAGGGTGGGGCTTAAACTGCATCCCTGTCTCACCCCACGGCCCTGTGGAAAGAAATGTGTGTGTTTTTTGCCAATTTTAACCGCACACTTGTTGTTTGTGTACATAGATTTTATAATGTTGTATGTTTTTCCCCCAACACCGCTTTCCATCAATGTGTATAGTCAAATGCTAAATTGAGTCAAAAGCTTTTTTTGAAATCAACAAAGACTTTGCCTTTGTTTTGGTTTCTTTCTTTGTAAATTAGGGTGTGCAGGGTGAATACGTAGTCTGTCGTACGGTAATTTGGTAAAAAGCCAATTTGACATTTGCTAATTACATTGTTTTCACTGAGGAAATGTACGAGTCTGCTGTTAATGATAATGCAGAGGATTTTCCAAAGGTTGCTGTTGACGCATATCCCACGGTAGTTATTGGGGTCAAATTTGTCTCCACTTTTGTGGATTGGGGTGATCAGTCCTTGGTTCCAAATATTGGGGAAGATGCCAGAGCTAAGGATGATGTTAAATAGTTTAAGTATAGCCAATTGGAATTTGTGGTCTATATATTTTATCATTTCATTGAGGATACCATCAACACCACAAGCCTTTTTGGGTTAGAGGGTTTGTATGTTGTCCTGTAGTTCATTCAATGTAATTGGAGAATCCAGTGGGTTCTGGTTGTCTTTAATAGTTGAGTCTAAGATTTGTATTTGATCATGTATATTTTTTTGCTGTTTGTTCTTTGTTATAGGGCCAAAAAGATTGGAGAAGTGGTTTACCCATACATCTCAGTTTTGGATAGATAACTCTTCGTGTTGTTGTTTGTTTAGTGTTTTCCAAAGTGGTTAGAGTCTATGGATTCTTCAATTGCATTGAGCTGATTTCTGACATGCTGTTCCTTCTTTTTCCGTAGTGTATTTCTGTATTGTTTTAGTGATTCACCATAGTGAAGGCGTAGGCTCAGGTTTTCTGGGTCTCTATGTTTTTGGTTGGATATGTTCCTCAATTTCTTTCTTAGGTTTTTATATTCTTCATCAAACCATTTGTCATTGTTGGTAATTTTCTTAGGTTTTCAGCTTGACATTTGTAGATTTGATAGGGAAGCTGAGAGGTCAAATATACTGTATAGGTTTTCTACTGCCAAGTTTACACCTTCACTATTACAGTGAAACGTTTTGTCCAGGAAGTTGTCTAAAAGGGATTGAATTTGTTGTTGCCTAATCGTTTTTTGGTAGGTTTCTACACTACCTTCCTTCCATCTATAGCATTTCTTAATATTATTCAGTTCCTTTGGCTTTGATGCCTCATGACTGAGTATTGCTCTGTTCAAGTAGACTGTGATTTTGCTGTACTCTCTCTCTCTCTCTCTCTCTCTCTCTCTCTCTCTCTCTCTCTCTCTCTCTCTCTCTCTCTAGGGTTAAACACCTTCTCTCAATTCAATTTCAATTTAAGGGCTTTATTGGCATGGGAAACATATGTTAACATTGCCAAAGCAAGTGAAGTAGATAGTAAACAAAAGTGATATAAACAATAAATATTAACAGTAAACATCACACTCAGAAGTTTCAAAAGAATAAAGACATTTCAAATGTCATATTATGTATATATACAGTGTTGTAACAATGTGCAAATAGTTAAAGTACAAATGGGAAAATAAATCAACATAAATATGGGTTGTATTTACAATGGTGTTTGTTCTTCACTGGTTCTCTCTCTCTCTCTCTCTAGGACTAAACACCTACTCTAACCCACTACTGTAGCCCAGAGACGGCCATAATGATATCCCTCCTATATCTCCAATGAGGAGCAGTGTGCGCGTGTGTGTGCGCGTGTGTGTGTGTGTGTGTATGTGATAGCAGCTTGGAGCTGGGTGTATCTGTGGAAAGTGTTGTCTGGAGGTAGATGGGAGCTCTGTCTTACGTTAGCCCCAGGAAGACCTCTCTGTCCTAGGAAGCCCCTGAGCCCGGCTGGGCCAACCTTTCCAGATGTACCCATAGGACCTGGGTCACCCTGGAGGAGAGAGGAGTGCAAGTTGAGACAGAATACAATCATGAAATACATAGTCTGTCAATTGCTGTAGGTGAATATTAACCAATATTAACTAATTTTCCTGTCTGTATGTATTCTACTGTATCTGCATTGGTATTAGTAACAACAGACAAATTATCTTGATAAGCAACATGGAATGATTGTAAAGTCTGAATCCATTTGTAAATTGCTCTGGATTAGAGCGTCTGCTAAATGACTCACTACTGTAAGACTCTGGATAAGAGCGTCTGCTAAATGACTCACTACTGTAGTGACTCTGGATAAGAGCGTCTGCTAAATGACTCACTACTGTAGTGACTCTGGATAAGAGCGTCTGCTAAATGACTCACTACTGTAGTGACTCTGGATAAGAGCGTCTGCTAAATGACTCACTACTGTAGTGACTCTGGATAAGAGCGTCTGCTAAATGACTCACTACTGTAGTGGCTCTGGATAAGAGCGTCTGCTAAATGACTCACTACTGTAGTGACTCTGGATAAGAGCGTCTGCTAAATGACTCACTACTGTAGTGACTCTGGATTAGAGTGTCTGCTAAATGACTCACTACTGTAGTGACTCTGGATAAGAGCGTCTGCTAAATGACTCACTACTGTAGTGACTCTGGATAAGAGCGTCTGCTAAATGACTCACTACTGTAGTGGCTCTGGATAAGAGCGTCTGCTAAGTGACTCAAATGGAAATTCAATTAGAGTACAGAATATTAGACCAGTGACGGTTAATTGGAGTGGCACCACTTTTCTACCTATCTCCCTCACTCCACCAAACCACCCCAGTCTCTCTCTGTTATATTCCTGGGCCAAGATAATCAAGTTAAGAGGACGCCGCATTACTGTTCCTTTCTTTATTTGCTCTCAGCTTAAATCATAGAGGTTAGGTTTACTGTACTGAGTGCTGCAGCAGTCATGCAATCTTCGTCTCTCTGTCTCTCTCTCTCTCTCTCTCTCTCTCTCTCTCTCTCTCTCTCTCTCTCTCTCTCTCTCTCTCTCTCTCTCTCTCTCTCAAAGATGAGATCCTAAGAGTCTGTTCCACCTACTCCACATTCACACTTTGAATGTCAATCTAATAATCATCGTCTTCAAGTGGATTTTAGAAGCCAACTTACTGTTGCTATTTTCAAGAGATTTATTCTCAGGATTTAGTCAATTGGGGTCATTTGTTAGATACCTGTAAGTGCTATTAGGTTGTCCATGACAACGGTAAGTGTTGTTGATGGTCCTATTCTGGCATTTCAATAGACAGACAAAGCCCAGTTTGTGTGTTTTTAACCATTTCCCCCCCATTTAATACGAAAGGGTATGTTCTTGCCCTGGTCTTGTGCTTTGGCCGGGTGAGAACACTGTTTACCTTTCCTCCTTCTTTCCCAGCAGCTCCGGGTAAGCCTTGCTCTCCAGGGGGCCCAGGGGAGCCAGGGTGTCCTCTCTCTCCGATGCCGCCGGTCTCTCCTGTTGGTCCCTGTCAGACAGACAAAACACCAGCGGTTGGTCAAACCCGCAGGGTTTGTTGAAAGACGGGACAAATCTCACGTATGTAAAAGAATCATAAAATGCAACTAACTGGATTTCTGTCAGACGCCGTAAAAGGCATAGCCTCAGTTGGTAGAGCATGGTGCTTGACTAAATGACTAAAATGTAAAATGTAATTTCATTTTTACAATCATTGTCCAACAAGTGTTTAAAGGCCTTGATTATTTAATTCTAACATTAGATTATTCAAATATGTAATACATTTACATTTTACATTTTAGTCATTTAGCAGACGTTCTTATCCATTTTTCATACTTTAATACAAAATCTCCAAACTTATTTATGTTTTGTTTTATAGCACTATTATTAAATGCTCCAGGGCTAATTTTGTTAGCATTTTGGCATGTTTTTCTAGATTTAGAACATAAAACAACATTCATAAAGCAAACATGATCACTTAGGTTTAGAACATTCAAATATATCAATAGTTTAAGCATATGTTGCAGAACAATGATTCAAATATATTTTCTGAATATTGACAAGTAATCGACAAGACACTGACAGAGTTGACAAAAAGATACTCAAAACAGACATATTTTTGCCTCTAAAAAATAAAAGGTAAATACAAGCATTTGTAAAATATGGAAAATAATTCATTTGAAAATCCCCAATAAAAACATAACCATTCTATTAGAACTTTCAGCACCCTGATGGAGTTGACGTTAGACAAAAAATCTGACGTAGTTGATGAACATTTCATTTTTCTTCTTCATTCAAGTGTTATACACAGTAGCAATTGAGTTTTTCCTCAGTTGTTTTATGACTCTAAAAACAAATTAAATTGTACATATTCATATTCTATTTTAATCTATCAGGCAGACGGAGTTGACAGTTTACGGTTGTAACCATGGTGATTCCAATATTGTTTACTTAAATCTATCAAAAGTAGAGAACTTTCCAGATCATGAGTGGTCTTGTTGCACCACATGTAATGAGTGCATGAATAAGGGGTCCTTATGGTATAGCTGACCCTGCTCATTCCTGATTAATTTTAGACAAATCTGACGGAGTTGACCAAATCTCCGAACACATCTTTTAGGAATCACAGTTTTAAGATAGATATTATTTAAAGTCACAGAGTGCTATTGCAAGAAACTATATAAGATAATATTTTTTTTTTTTTTATTTTTTTTTCACCTTTATTTAACCAGGTAAACCAGTTGAGAACAAGTTCTCATTTACAACTGCGACCTGGCCAAGATAAAGCAAAGCAGTGCGATAAAAACAACAACACAGAGTTACATATGGGGTAAAACAAAACAAAGTCAAAAAATACAACAGAAATACATATATATACAGTGTGTGCAAATTTAGCAAGTTATGGAGGTAAGGCAATAAAATAGGCTATAGTGCAAAATAATTACAATTAGTATTAACACTGGAATGATAGATGTGCAAGAGATGATGTGCAAATAGAGATACTGGGGTACAAATGAGCAAAATAAATAACAATATAGGGATGAGGTAGTTGGGCGGGCTAATTTCAGATGGGCTGTGTACAGGTACAGTGATCGGTAAGGTGCTCTGACAACTGATGCTTAAAGTTAGTGAGGGAGATAAGTGTCTCCAGCTTCAGAGATTTTTGCAATTTGTTCCAGTCATTGGCAGCAGAGAACTGGAAGGAATTGCGGCCAAAGGAGGTGTTGGCTTTGGGGATGACCAGTGAGATATACCCGCTGGAGCGCAGACTACGGGTGGGTGTTGCTATGGTGACCAATGAGCTAAGATAAGGCGGGGATTTGCCTAGCAGTGATTTATAAAGCAGTGAATATTTCAGGTAATATTAATTATTGCCAGTTTTAAGAATTGTAAGCACTTTTTTTGGAGAGTTTGAAATTGGAATCCTTTGTTCCCGGACAAGGGCATTTCCAGACATTGAGCCGACATGGAAATTAATAATGTTGAAAGTATTAAAAAAATTCCAAACACAGATATTTTCCCTTATAAAATTCCCCTAAATGTAATTTTTAAGCTCAAATAATGCAACAAATTATTATTTTTACTATAAAAATAAAATGTCCCTGCTTAACAAGGATTGTCCTGACTTTCAAGAATCCCTCACTACAAACTGTATCACAGTAAAGCATATCATATGTCCCGTGTGGCTCAGTTGGTAGAGCTTGCATTACCAGGGTTGTAGGTTCAATTCCCACGGGGGACCAGTACAAAAAAATATTTGTATAATATAATACACCCACTACTGTAAGTTGCTCTGGATAAGGGCGTCTGCTAAATGACTAAAATAATTTAGCAGACACTTTTATTCAAAGTGACTTATAGTCATGTGTGCATACATTTTGTACGTGTGGGTGGTCCCAGGAAACAAACCCACTATCTTGGCATTGCAAGCACCATGCTCTACCAACTGAGCTCCAGAAGACCCCTGTTTCATGTTTATGCTTATTAGCGGCCATGTTTGAACCTTACCTGAGGTCCTACAACACCTCCAGGCCCAGGGGGGCCAGTCTTTCCCTGGAAACCTGTCTCTCCTCTCTGTCCAGGGTGACCAGGAAGTCCGTCCTTACCAGGGGGCCCCTGTGGGAGATGAGGTGGACAGGTTAAGTTAATAGGGACCACATGGCTGAAATAGAATGATAACCATATACTATGTACCTGTACCATCAACAATTGTAAAGGAGAGGGGAGGGTACTTACGTTAGGGCCCTTAGGTCCTGGGAAGGGTACTTACTTTAGGGCCCTTAGGTCCTGGGAAGGGTACTTACTTTAGGGCCCTTAGGTCCTGGGAAGGGTACTTATGTTAGGGCCCTTAGGTCCTGGGAAGGGTACTTACTTTAGGGCCCTTAGGTCCTGGGAAGGGTACTTACGTTAGGGCCCTTAGGTCCTGGGAAGGGTACTTATGTTAGGGCCCTTTGGTCCTGGGAAGGGTACTTATGTTAGGGCCCTTACGTCCTGGGAAGGGTACTTACTTTAGGACCCTTAGGTCCTGGGAAGGGTACTTACGTTAGGGCCCTTTGGTCCTGGGAAGCCGACTGGCCCCTGGGGTCCTTGGGGTCCCTGAGATAGAAGAAGAAGATGAACTTCAGAAAATCATAACCCTCATCACGTGCCTCCATCTCATGAGGAAATTGTTGAAAGACAATGCCCTTTTTATTATAAGGATTGACAGGAGAAAAAAAAAATCAATAGAACAGCAGACTAGAACTCACTCTCTCTCCTGGTCCACCCGGAGGCCCGTCATTACCTGATGTTCCCTGTGGAGGCAGCAGACAGAGACAGTCAGATACAGAGACAGTGTGTGAAGGTTAGTCATGAACACACCACAGACAGACACAGTCAAAGGTCAGAGGTCAGAGGTCAGAGGCATTGGTACTGTATTGTATTATGTAGAGTGACAACAGGTGATATGGAAATACATTTTGTGTGTAAACTAAAAGAGATAATAATCATAATAATAACAATAATCATAATACATTACATTTGTATATAACTTTTCATTCCAGAGTTATCTCAAAGCTCTACTTACAAACAATAATATAATAAAAACAAGATACATTTAGAATCATAGCAGGTAAAATAGATGGTAAAATACAACCCAAATTGGGACTAGGACTATGAGAATGATAGTCTGTAGAAGTGGGTTTTAAAGCCAGCTTTAAAAGTTGATGATTAAAATATGATACTTGAATTAGAGACAGATGTAACTTACCTTAGCACCTGGCTTTCCGGTTGGTCCTCTGGCACCTCTTCCACCACGGGGACCCTAGATACAGAACACAGAGAAGACCATCATCTAGCAACTCAGAGAAAGTGTGAGTTAGAGAAAATATACTGTGAATTGACTGATAGATGAGTTTTCAGGTAACTACCGTTGGGCCACGTTGTCCCCTGGGTCCGGATTTACCAGCGATACCCTGCAAAACACACACAACCACACAAGCATCTTTATTCATGAGACTGGGGGTTCAAAGCACAAACATTCTAACGTTATACTGTCACAGAAAGCAAACAGTTAGACGGCGTAATTATATAGTTAAATCTTGACAGAAAACCTTTGCAAACAGTAATTATAGATTAATGTATTCACACAGAAGAAGTTTAGGCCTCCAAGAAAGTCTTAACTCTGAAGTAATTCAACCGTTCTACAGCTCAGATGAAGACAGACTCCTCCGCTACTCTGTGGGCTTAGAGTCTGAGTGAGCTAGAACTATCCGGAATATCTTTTAGAGAAATAAATAATAAAATTAGAGCGAGCGGTAAGTAGATACCGACATTACTCAGAGACCTGCCTGTCAGCTCTGGCATATTGGCTCCTGAGGTGTCCCAAATTACACCCTATTCCCTATATAGTGCTCTAATATACTGTAGCACACTCAAAAGTAGAGCACTACATAGGGAATAGGGTGCCATTTGGTACGCAAGCTAGGTGTCTACTCCTCACTCTTCACTGTCTGTTTGAGAGGGAAGGAGCTTGTTTCAGCAATGCCTCCAAAGCCTCCCTCTCTTCTCCTCTCTTCTCCTCTCTTCCACCCCCCTTCCCCACCTCACCTCACCTCACCCTCCACCCCTCCACTTCCCCAACTCACCCTCCACTTCCCTACCTTACCCTCCACTTCCCCACCTCACCCTCCACTTCCCCACCTCACCCTCCACTTCCCTACCTCACCCTCCACTTCCTCACCTCACCCTCCACTTCCCTACCTCACCCTCCACCCCTCCACTTCCCTACCTCACCCTCCACCCCTCCACTTCCCCACCTCACCCTCCACTTCCCCACCTCACCCTCCACTTCCCCAACTCACCCTCCACTTCCCCACCTCACCCTCCACTTCCCTACCTCACCCTCCACCCCTCCACTTCCCCTACCTCACCCTCCACCCTCCACTTCCCCCACCTCACCCTCCACTTCCCCACCTCACCCTCCACTTCCCCAACTCACCCTCCACTTCCCCACCTCACCCTCCACTTACCCAACTCACCCTCCACTTCCCTACCTCACCCTCCACTTCCCCACCTCAACCTCCACTTCCCTACCTCACCCTCCACTTCCCCACCTCACCCTCCACTTCCCCACCTCACCCTCCACTAACCCACCTCACCCTCCACTTCCCCACCTCACCCTCCACTTCCCCCACCTCACCCTCCACTTCCCCACCTCACCCTCCACTTCCCTACCTCACCCTCTACTTCCCCACCTCACCCTCCACTTCCCCACCTCAACCTCCACTTCCCTACCTCACCCTCCACTTCCCCACCTCACCCTCCACTTCCCCACCTCACCCTCCACTTCCCCACCTCACCCTCCACTTCCCCACCTCACCCTCCACTTCCCCAACTCACCCTCCACTTCCCTACCTCACCCTCCACTTCCCCACCTCAACCTCCACTTCCCTACCTCACCCTCCACTTCCCCACCTCACCCTCCACTAACCCACCTCACCCTCCACTTCCCCACCTCACCCTCCACTTCCCCACCTCACCCTCCACTTCCCCACCTCACCCTCCACTTCCCCACCACACCCTCCACCCCTCCACTTCCTCCATTTTGACATTAGTTCATGACTCTACTGTCCTATTTTACTTTGACAGTAGTTCTTCTAGACTCTACTTGGAGGTTAAGGACTATAGCTCCACAAGAGTTCTTCAGACAGATTCAGAGGGTGAAGAGAGATATAGTAATTCTCCAGATTCAGACTGGTGTCATCGAGGGTGAATAGTGATACTCCAGAGCACCATAGAAGTCTTTGAAAATAAGTTAATAAGTCAAGTAGTAATCTAAAGTGCCTCACCCGTCCCCCTTTCTCTCCGTTGGAGCCGGGGAACCCAGGGAAGCCATTGGAGCCCTGTGAACGGACAGAGAGATTGTTAGTTGAGTGGAAGAGCTGATAAGAAGAGGTGCTATGCGTCTCATGTAGCCTCCGTCCTTTCCATCCAGGTCCCATAGAGAATATTTGATTTGATTTATTAGGATCCCCATTAGACTTTTGACACATTTAAAAACATTAACGTGCATGTGTGTGTGTCTGCATTTATCAGCTACACATACACGTCAGTACATACACACAACAAGTAGGCCACATGGGGGAGAGGCGTTGTGCCGTGAGGTGTTGCTTTATTTGTTTTTTTAAACCAGGTTTGCCGTTCACTAACACTATATGAGTTTGTTCATGGCTCTGTACAATACTGTAAGTTTCCTTTAATTTGTTCTGGACCTGGGGACTGTGAAAAGACCCCTGGTGGCATGTCTGGTGGGGCAAGTGTGTGTGTGTCAGTGCTGTGTGTAAGTTGACTATGCAAACAAGTTGGAATTCTTATAAAAACAAGAAATGAATCAGTCAGTCTTTCCTCAACTCTTAGACTGGCATACATACAGTGGCTTGCGAAAGTATTCACCCCCCTTGGCATTTTCATATTTTGTTGCCTTACAACCTGGAATTAAAATGGATTTTTTGGGGGGTTTGTATCATTTGATTTACACAACATGCCTACCACTTTGAAGATGCAAAATCATTTTTATTGTGAAACAAACAAGAAATAAGACAAAAAATACAGAAAACTTGAGCGTGCATAACTATTCACCCCCCCAAAGTCAATACTTTGTAGAGCCACCTTTTGCAGCAATTACAGCTGCAAGTCTCTTGGGGTATGTCTCTATAAAATTGGCACATCTAGCCACTGGGATTTTTGCACATTCTTCAAGGCAAACCAGCTCCAGCTCCTTCAAGTTGTATGGGTTCCGCTGGTGTACAGCAATCTTTAAGTCATACCACAGATTCTCAATTGGATTGAGGTCTGTGCTTTAACTAGGCCATTCCAAGACATTTAAATGTTTCCCCTTAAACCACTCAAGTGTTGCTTTAGCAGTATGCTTAGGGTCATTGTCCTGCTGGAAGGTGAACCTCCGTCCCAGTCTCAAATCTCTGGAAGAATGTCCCTGTATTTAGCGCCATCCATCATTCCTTCAATTCTGACTAGTTTCCCAGTCCCTGCCGATGAAAAACATCCCCACAGCATGATGCTGCCACCACCATGCTTCACCGTGGGGATGGTGTTCTCGGGGTGATGAGAGGTGTTGGGTTTGCGCCAGACATAGCGTTTTCATTGATGACCAAAAAGCTCAATTTTAGTCTCTTCTGACCAGAGTACCTTCTTCCATATGTTTGGGGAGTCTCCCACATGCCTTTTGGTGAACACCAAACGTGTTTGCTTATTTTTTTCTTGTGACTGCATCACTTCTTGGCTTTTTTCTGGCCACTCTTCCGCAAAGCCCAGCTCTGTGGAGTGTACAGCTTAAAGTGGTCCAATGGACAGATACTCCAATCTCCGCTGTGGAGCTTTGCAGCACCTTCAGGGTTATCTTTGGTCTCTTTGTTGCCTCTCTGATTAATGCCCTCCTTGCCTGGTCCGTGAGTTTTGGTGGGCGGCCCTCTCTTGGCAGGTTTGTAGGGGTGACATATTCTTTCCATTTATTAATAATGGATTTAATGGTGCTCCGTGGGGTGTTCAAAATTTCTGATATTTTTTTATAACCCAACCCTGATCTGTAGTTCTCCACAACTTTGTCCCTGACCTGTTTGGAGAGCTCCTCGGTCTTCATGGTGCCGCTTACTTGGTGGTGCCCCTTGCTTAGTGGTGTTGCAGACTCTGGGGCCTTTCAGAACAGGTGTATATATACTGAGATCATGTGACAGATCATGTGACACTTAGATTGCACACAGGTGGACTTTATTTAACTAATTATGTGACTTTTGAAGGTAATTGGTTGCACCAGATCTTATTTAGGGGCTTCATAGCAAAGAGGGTCAATACATATGCACGCACCACTTTTCCGTTATTTATTTTTTATAATTTTTTGAAACAAGTTAATTTTTTTCATTTCACTTCACCAATTTGGACTATTTTGTGTATGTCCATTACATGAAATCCAAATAAAAATCCATTTAAATTACAGGTTGTAATGCAACAAAATAGGAAAAACGCCATGGGGGATGAATCATTTTGCAAGGCACTGTAGTATTAATATTAGCCCTCTGATTACAATGAAGAGCAAGACGTGCCGCTCTGTTCTGGGCCAGCTGCAGCTTAACTAGGTCTTTCCTTGCAGCACTCGACCACATGACTGGACAATAATCAAGATAAGACATAACTAGAACATGCAGGACTTGCTTTTTGGAGTGTGGAGTAAAAATAATTTAAAAAAACTATTTATTGCGGACAGACCTCTCCCCATCTTTACAACCATTGAATCTATATGTTTTGACCATGACAGTTTACAATCTAAGGTAACACCAAGTAATGTAGTCTCCTCAACTTGTTCAACAGCCACACCATTCATTACCAGATTCAGCTGAGGTCTAGAGCTTAGGGAATATTTTGTACCAAATACAATGCTCTTAGTTTTAGAGATGTTCAGTTTATTACTGGCCACCCATTCCAAAACAGACTGCAACTCTTTGTTAAGTGTTTTAGTGACTTCATTAGCTGTGGTTGCTGATGCGTATATGGTTGACTCATCAGCATACATGGACACACATGTAATTGGTAAACCTAGAAAAGAGCAGAGGGCCAAGAGAGCTGCCCTGTGGTACACCACAATTTACATGTTTGACATTAGAGAAGCTTCCATTAAATAAATTAGATAGATAGCTCTGAATCCACAATATGGCAGAGGTTGAAAAGCCATAACAAATATGTTTTCTTAACAACAGGTTATGGTCAATAATATCAAAGGCTGCACTGAAGTCTAACAATACAGCTCCCATAATCTTCTTATTATCAATTTATTTCAGCCAATCATCAATCATTTGTGTCAGTGCAGTACAATTGAGTGCCTTTCTCTATAAGCATGCTGAAAGTCTGTTGTTAATTTGTTCACAGAGAAATAGCATTGAATTTGGTCAAACACAATTTTTTCCAACAGTTTGCTAAGAGCTGACAGCAAGCTGATGGTCTGATGTTAAAACCAGCAAAGGCCGCTTTCCCACTCTTGGGTAGCGGAATGACTTTTGCTTCCCTCGAGGCCTGAGGACAAACACTTTCCTCTAGGCTCAGATTAAAGATATGACAGATAGGAGTGGCTATAGAGGCAGCTACCATCCTCCGTAGCTTTCATTTTAAAAAAAATGTTAGTAATTTTTAGCAGACGCTCTTATCCAGAGGGACTTACAGTTAGTGAGCGCATACATAATTTTTTTATTTTTTTCATACTGGCCCCCCATGGGAATCGAACCCACAACCCTGGCGTTGCAAACGCCATCCTCTACCAACTGAGCTACATCCCTGCCGGCCATTCCCTCCCCTACCCTGGACGATGCTGGGCCAATTGTGCGCCGCCCCATGGGTCTCCCGGTCGCGGCCGGCTACAACAGAGCTACAACAGAGCCTGGATACGAACCAGGATCTCTAGTGGCACAGCTAGCACTGCGGTGCAGTGCCTTAGACCACTGCGCCACTCGGGAGAGGGTCATTGCCATCTAAGTTGTCAATGCCAGGAGGTTTGTCATTATTGATGGACAACATAAAGGGACACATGGGAATCATGGTAAAAGGCTTTGCTCTTCAAGCCTCCTGTCAGGCTCAAAACATGAGACGCTAGCTTGTTAGCACACAGGAAAAAACAACATAAGGGGTTGTCACTAGTTACCACAGCCACAAAGTCGAAATTGGCTATCGAAAATTTTGTTTTGATGAAAACAAAAATGCACTTTTTGGTCTTAATTTAAGGTTAGCAGTGTGGTTAAGGTTAGGTTTAAAATCAGATTTTTAAGAAGATACATTTTAGAAATAGGAAGGGTTTAGCCATTATTACGACTTGGTGGCTGTGGTAACTAGTGACAACCCAACACAAAATAGATATACTGGGTGGGTAAAGCAAATAGACAATAGAGGGGAAAACTCCATCTCCTGTTGGATACACATCAGACATTGCGCTGTTGTGCTATCACAGGCTACTACCACAGTCAAATAAATGACGAAGTTAAAGGCTCAATGTGGCATTGGACAATCACCATGTTGGATAAAGAAGGAATCCAGAGGAGCTTACCATTGTAGCCTCCCTTCAAGCAGCATTGGAAATACAGACAAAGTAGAGAAACAAAGTTATAGTTTATGTGCTTCATAGCACACATAGCAAAGTGTCTACTTGAAATGGCGGAAGTGTTATTGCATGTGCATGCTCTCTCATACAGTATGTGTATGTCCATCTGTGACTGTGCTATCTGGTGTAGAATAAACCCATTCCATTAGACAGCACCGAAAAACAGTGGAAGGTGGAGAGAGACAGTGAGAAGGATCTCTGTGGCTTAATTGTTTTATTTACTGGTAAGGAGAGGGAGAGGAGAGGAGGGAGAGGAGGAGGAGGAGGAGGAGGAGGAGGAGGAGAGGAGGAGGATAGGAGTAGAGGAGAGGAGGAGGAGGAGGAGGAGGAGTAGAGGAGAGGATGAGGAGAGGAGTAGAGGAGAGGAGGAGGAGAGGAGGAGAGGAGAGGAGGAGGAGAAGAGGAGGAGAGGAGGAGGAGGAGAAGGAGAGGAGGAGAAGGAGGAGGAGGAGGAGAGGAGGAGAAGGAGGAGAGGAGATAGGATTAGGCTGACTTACACCACAGTTAAGACAGGCAGGGCGATAGCAAATAGTTTGGTGAATTCACCCTGGGGGAAAGCTGTTAACAGAGACTGCCAGAGCGAGGCTGCTAAGAAACTGAACTCTCAGTCACCAGTTTACAGAGGGAGGAGAAGGGAGAAGGAGAGTGAGGAGAAGGGAGAGGGAGGAGAAGGGGAGAGGGAGGAGAAGGGAGAGGGAGAGGGAGGAGAAGGGAGAGGGAGGAGAAGGGAGAAGGAGGAGAAGGGAGAGGGAGGAGAAGGGAGAGGGAAGAAAAGGGAGAGGGAAGAGAAGGGAGAGGGAGAGGGAGGAGAAGGGAGAGGGAGGAGAAGGGAGAAGGAGGAGAAGGGAGAGGGAGAGGGAGGAGAAGGGAGAGGGAGAGGGAGGAGAAGGGAGAGGGAGGAGAGGGGAGAGGGAGGAGAAGGGAGAGGGAGAGGGAGGAGAAGGGAGAGGGAGGAGAAGGGAGAAGGAGGAGAAGGGAGAGGGAGGAGAAGGGAGAGGGAAGAAAAGGGAGAGGGAAGAGAAGGGAGAGGGAGAGGGAGGAGAAGGGAGAGGGAGAGGGAGGAGAAGGGAGAGGGAGAGGGAGGAGAAGGGAGAGGGAGGAGAAGGGAGAGGGAGGAGAAGGGAGAGGGAGAGGGAGGAGAAGGGAGAGGGAGGAGAAGGGAGAGGGAGGAGAAGGGAGAGGGAGAGGGAGGAGAAGGGAGAGGGAGAGGGAGGAGAAGGGAGAGGGAGGAGAAGGGAGAGGGAGGAGAAGGGAGAGGGAGAGGGAGGAGAAGGGAGAGGGAGGAGAAGGGAGAGGGAGGAGAAGGGAGAGGGAGGAGAAGGGAGAGGGAGAGGGAGGAGAAGGGAGAGGGAGGAGAAGGGAGAGGGAGGAGAAGGGAGAGGGAGAGAGGGGAGAAGGGAGAGGGAGGAGAAGGGAGAGGAAGGAGCAGGGAGAGGGAGAGGGAGGAGAAGGGAGAGGGAGGAGAAGGGAGAGGGAGGAGAAGGGAGAGGGAGAGGTGCAGAATGTTAAATGCAACTCTCAACTGCTGCCCTCCCCTTTCTCATTACACAACATCACCGTAATATCACCGTAACATCACCGTAACATCACCGTAACATCACCATAATATCACCGTAACATCACTGTAGCATCACTGTAATATCAGTGTACCAGGACCAGCGCAGTCAAAAGCGTGATTTTCCTGTGTTATATATATATTTCAGTAACATAGAGATATAGATGGTAGAGTCAGTAACATAGAGATATAGATGGTAGAGTCAGTAACATAGAGAGATAGATGGTAGAGTCAGTAACATAGAGATATAGATGGTAGAGT